>NW_025142699.1:0-1262 GCF_004010195.1 Chiloscyllium plagiosum | reverse complement strand
TCCATCTCCCCGTCCCCAGGCACTGCTGACTCTCAGCCTGTCCTACCTGCTCGGAGTCATCGCCTCATCCTACTCGACGTCCTCTGTCCTGATCGCCCTGGGATCAACCATAGCTGTCACTTTCGCCATCATCCTGTTTGTCAGTCAGGTAAGTCCGAGCAGAGCAGCGGGGAGGGGGCAAGGAGTGACGACGAGGGAAGTGGGTTGGCGTTTCACACATCTATCGGCTGTTCCTTCCTGGGGTCTGAATCCTGGGATTGCCCCCCCTCCCTGAGGGGCATGGTGGGTCTACCCCACAGCACGTGGCTAAGATGGCATTCACCCCCCTCCCTGAGGGGGGCATTTGGGGGGAGAGGGGGGGGGCGACAAATGGCTGGCCCAGGTAATCCTCTGAGCCCAGGAGGGACCAGGAGTGCCTGACGTTTTCAGACTCTGGTTAAAAGTGTCGTTGAACAGAGAGACCGAGAGGGTTCAGGGACATCATTGGGCGTTACAGGGAGACAGTGGTCTGAAGGATGCATTCGGCAGCCTCTCCTTCATCGCTCAGACCACCGAGTACAGGGGAGTCGGGGGGACGTCAGGCTGAGGTTGTACAGGTGAGGCTGAATCTGGAGTACAGTGTCCAATCCAGTTATAGGAAGGCTTATAAAATCATGAGACGTCGCGATAGAGTTACTGCTGGTGCTCCATTCCGTAAGGCTGGGGCATTTCCATACTGAAAGGGGGCGAGGTGGGGGGGTGCGCACATTTTTAAGGAGAGAGGTTTCAAACGGACATGAAAGGCAGATTTTCCACACAGTGGGTGGTTCGTGTGTGGAACGAACGTCCTGAGCAGGTGGTGAACACGGGTCCAGTTACAACGTCTAAAAGACATGGGGATGTGGACCAGGAGCAGGCAGGTGGGACTGGTTTAGATTGGGATTAGGGTCAGCACGTACTGGTGAGACTGAAAAGTCTGTTTCTGTGTTGTCTGAATATACTTCCACACTGTGGGGATTGGCTGCTCTCCGACTCTCTCTCTCTCTCTGGGAGATGTCCACACTGTGGGGATTGGCTGCTCAACGTCTCTCTCTCTCTCTCTGGGAGATGTCCACACTGTGGGGATTGGCTGCTCTCCGTCTCTCTCTCTCTCTCTGGGAGATGTCCACACTGTGGGGATTGGCTGCTATCCGACTCTCTCTCTCTCTCTGGGAGATGTCCACACTGTGAGGATTGGCTGCCCTTCATCACTCTCTCTCTCTGGGAGATGTCCGCACTGTGGG
>NW_025142698.1:0-1262 GCF_004010195.1 Chiloscyllium plagiosum | reverse complement strand
GCGAGACAATGAGGGATAGCAGGAAGCTCTTGTGTAGCATGATGCCTGGGCCAAATGGACTTTTTCTTGTTGTTCTCGAAAATGTACCATTTTCTGGCAAGACTACACTGAAACACCGGAGCTTCAAGCTCCCCGGGTTATCTTGATGCTTTGATTTATTCTTGTCACACGTACCGAGGGACAGTGAATAGTTTTGTTTTGCGTGAAATACAGGCAGATCGTACCATACACAGTGTATTGGGGTAATAGAAAGAGAGTGAGGAATATAATCTTACAGCTGCAGAGAAGGTGCACAGAGAGTGAGACCAACATTACATTTAAAATTTGAGAGGTCCATTCAGAAGTCTAATAACAGTGGAGAAGAGGCTGTTCTTGTAGCTTCTGCCCAATGGAAGATATTATATCTCGGGCGGGAAGGGTCTTTGGTGACATTGGCTGCCTTCCCGAGGCAGTGGGAAGTGTAGATGGAGCCAATGGATGGGAGGTTGGTTTATGTGATGGACTGGGCTGTGTTCACAACTCTAACAACTTTCTTATGGTCATAGAACCATAGTATCATGGAATTCCTGCAGTGTGGGAACAGGCTATTTGGCCCAACAAGTCCACACTGACCGGTCCTGGGCCATACAAAAAAGCTGTGATGCATACAGATGAAATGCTTTCTATGGTGCATCTATAAAATCTGTCCCATTCCTCTGGAGATGAATGTGATCACTCTGCCTTCAAACAAAGTTCCAGGAAATCTAGCCAGGTTTAAGAACAAATTGAAAAATGATAGTTTCAAAAAGGGAATTGGTATTTCATTTGCTCACCATGCAAGGTTTCTGCCTTTCAGTTTTAAACTTGGTAGTGTGATATGTGTTGTGTATTTTGGATCATTGATTTACAGACCAGTGTGATGCCAACAACATGGGTTCAATTCCCACCAATGGTTTGAGGTAACATGAAGGATTTTCCTTCTCAACCTCTTCCCTCACCTGAGGTCTAATGAGAGGGCAGCCCCTATGGTCTGGTAAGACTATGGCAGCACCACAGTTATATGTAACATATTTTAATATAACATATTCTGGATTTTGGAATTTTAAATTAGTGGCATATGGGTTTTCTGAGTCTGATTAATTTTGAGGAATTTCTGTGACTATGGTGATTTTCGTTGATTCATGGGTGGCACGGTGGCTCAGTGGTTAGCACTGATGCCTCACAGTGCCAGAGACCCAGGTTCGATTCCCGCCTCGGGCAACTCTCTGTGTGGAGTTTGCACC
>NW_025142697.1:0-1262 GCF_004010195.1 Chiloscyllium plagiosum | reverse complement strand
TCTCCTGTAGCTTACCAGTCCGTTTCACACTCTTCCATATCCTTCTCCACAGTAAACTCTGTTGCAAAATGCTCATTTAGTATCTCCCCCATCTCCTGTGGATCTACACATTGGTGGCCTTGCTGATTTTTAAGGAGCCTATTCTATCCCTGGTTACCCTTTTGTCCTTAACATATTTCTAGAATCCTTTTGGATTCTCCTTAACCCTATTTGCCAAAGCTATCTCATGTCCCCTTTTTGCCCTCCTGATTTCCCTCTAAGTATACTCCTAATGCCTTTATATTGTTCTAGAGATTCATTCAATCTCTGATGTCTATACCTGACATATGCTTCCTTCTTTTCCTTAACCAAAACCTCAATTTCTCCAGTCATCCAGCATTCTCTATACCTACTAGCCTTACCCTTCACCCTAACAGGAACATATAGTGTCTGGGTTCTTGCTGTCTCAATTTTGAAGGCTTCCCATTTTCCAGCTGTCTCGTTTCCTGCAAACATCTACCTCTAATCAACTTTTGAAAGTTCTTGACTAATACAATCTAAATTGGCCTTCCTCCAATTTAGAACTTTAAGCTTTAGATCCAGTCTTCCTTTTCCATCACTGTTTTGAAACTAATAGAATAATGATTACTCATCCCAAAATAGTCTCCTCCCCCAGTCACCTGCTTTGCTTTTTTTCCCACAAGTAGGTCATGTTATGCAATTTCTCGCGTAGGTACAGCTACATACAGAATCAGAAAATTTTCTTCTACATACTTAACAAATGTCTCTCCATCCAAGCCCTTAACACTATGGCAGTCTCAGACCATTTTTGGAAAGTTAAAATCCCCTACCATAACCATCCTATTATTCTTACAGATAACAGATCTCCTTACAAATTTGCCTCTCAATTTCCTGCTGACTATTGGAGGGAGTCCCAATAAGGTGATCATCCCTTTCTTATTTCTTAGTTTTACCCAAATAAATTCCCTGGATGTATTTCCAGGAATATCCTCCCTAAGTCCAGCTATAATGTTATCCCTAATCAAAAATGCCTCTCCTCCTCCTCTCTTGCTCCACTATTATTTCTATAGCATCTATTTTTTTTACCAAAAGGAACACTTTTTACTAAAAAGGAATGAAGGTGCGGTCTTCAGCAATTTTGTTACTGTACAGAGGCCAGATAGGAAACATAGAACATAGAACATAGAACAATACAGCACAGAACAGGCCTTTCGGCCCACGATGTTGTACCGAACTTCTAACCTAGATTAAGTACCCACCCA
>NW_025142696.1:0-1262 GCF_004010195.1 Chiloscyllium plagiosum | reverse complement strand
AGCAGAGAGATTGAGGGTGGCCACCCTCATGGTAGTGCTTCACAGTTGAAAGATACTGTTGATGCTGTAGGGGTGCTTGGTGACTAGCTGAAGGGAAACTGTTGGAGACGGGTGAAGGGATTGTTTTTGTTGGTGGGATGACTCCTGATCAAACCAGTGGGCATGGAGATGGAGACAACAGAAGAGATCTTAGCATTGTTGAGATTGATCTGTTCGTTGAGTAAGCTGAGGTCTTTACGAAGGCAGAGAATTGAGGACCAGAGTGCATCAGGTCAGAAACAATTGTAAAAACCCAGCCAAGGAGTGGAATGCAAGGAAGACAGGTATTTCGAGAGAATGATGGGGGAGGAAGGATCTAGATGTGTGTTGATATCCATTCGTTGATGAAGCTTGTGATCCTTGACCCCTGAAGGCACAGAGTAAACTGAAAGATGAAGTGAAACTCTGGAAGCTAGACAGTTTTGAGAGAGGCTGAGTCAGTCCCTGTTGAAGGGAGAAATCAAGGCAGCTTGCATGTGGGTCTCCTGGCATGGGAAGGGTACAAATGATGGAAGACCATAGCACTTGGAAAACATTGTCACCATCAGGCCAAGTTAATCTGGATTTGGGCAAGGGAAATCGTGCTTGAGAAATCTACTGGAACATTTGAGGATGTAATTAATAGAGTTGATAAGATAGAGCCAGTTAATGTGGTTTCCTTGAACATACAGAAAGTTTCAACTCAGTCCCATGTGAGAAATGAGCATGTCAAATTAAAGCACATAGGACTGGAAATGGTGCACAGACATCGATAGAGAACTGCATTTTCAGAAAAGAACCGAAGAGCCTGAATAAATGGGACGTTTACCAAGTTGCAGGCAGTAATGAGTGAGCCACCAAGGGATCAGCTCTGGGAAACCAGTTATTCACAATGTTTATCACTGATTTAGATGGGGGAACTGGATGAGGCCTTTGGTAAGGCTGCCCTGGAAGGTTAGATCTCATGAAATCCAGGGGGAGCTTGGCAGCCTGGATACACAATTGGCTTGATGGTAGGAAGCAGAGGGTAATAATGGAAGGATGCTTGGTGGACTGGAGGCCTCGGACCAATGGAGTGCCTCAGGGGGCAGTGCTGGGCCCATTGCAGTTTGTTATCGACACCAATGATTCGGATGAGAATGTACAAGGAAGGGTTAGTAAGTTTGCTGATGATATAAAATAAGCGATATCATGGACAGTGAGGAAGGTTATTAGAAATTGCAATTGATCAGATGGGGAATTTG
>NW_025142695.1:0-1262 GCF_004010195.1 Chiloscyllium plagiosum | reverse complement strand
CTGTAGGTGGTTACAGTGTTGTTTTGAATGTTTATATACTGTAGCATGTTACTGAGTGTTTTTGAATGTTTTTATAGAGTAGGAGGTTACAGTGTGTTTTTGACTGTTTATATACTGTAGGAGGTTACAGTGTTGTTTTGAATGTTTATATACTGTAGCATGTTACTGAGTGTTTTTGAATGTTTTTATACTGTAGGAGGTTACAGTGTGTTTTTGAATGTTTTATACTGTAGGAGGTTACAGTGTGTTTTGGAATGTTTATATACTGTAGGAGGTAACAGCGTGTTTTTGAATGTTTATATACTGTCGGAGGTTACAGTGTGTTTTTGAATGTTTATATACTGTAGGACGTTACGGAGTGTTTGTGAAGGATTATATACTGTAGGCGGTTACAGTGTGCTTTTGAATGTTTATATACTGTAGCATGTTACTGAGTGTTTTTGAATGTTTTTATACTGTAGGAGGTTACAGTGTGTTTTTGAATGTTTTATACTGTAGGAGGTTACAGTGTGTTTTGGAATGTTTATATACTGTAGGAGGTAACAGCGTGTTTTTGAATGTTTATATACTGTCGGAGGTTACAGTGTGTTTTTGAATGTTTATATACTGTAGCAGGTTACAGAGTGTTTTTGCAGGTTTATACACTATAGGAGGTTACATTCTGTTTTTGAATGTTTATATATTGTAGGATGTTACAGAGTGTTTTTGAATGTCTTTATACTGTAGGAGGTTACAGAGTGTTTTTATATGTTTATATACAGTAGGAGGTTACAGTGTGTTTTTGACTGTTTGTTTATATACTGTAGGAGGTTACAGAGTGTTTTTCAATCATTATAGACTATAGGAGGGCACAGCGTGTTTTTGAAAGTTTACATACAGTAGTAGGTTACAGAGAGTTTTTGAATGTTTTCTTACTGTAGGAGGTTACAGCGTGTTTTTGAATGTTTATATACAGTTGGTGGTTGCAGAGTGTTTCTGAATGTTCATATACAGAAGGAGGTTACAGAGTGTTTTTGAAGGTTTATATACTATAGGAGGTTACAGTGTGTTTTTGGATGTGTATATACTGTTGGAGGTTACAGTGTGTTTTTGACTGTTTATATACTGTAGGAGGTTACAGCGTGTTTTTGAATGTTTATATAGTGTCGGAGGTTACAGCGTGTTTTTAAATGTTTATATACTGTAGGGTGTAACAGCGTGTTTTTGAATGTTTATATACTGTAGGAGTGTACAGCGTGTTTTTGAATGTTTCTATACTGTAG
>NW_025142694.1:0-1262 GCF_004010195.1 Chiloscyllium plagiosum | reverse complement strand
CCAGCTTCCAGGACCGATTGAGGAGGTCTGTGCGGGCACTATCTCGACCAGTGGTCCATTGCTCCGCAAACAAAGCACCAGCCAGATCTATCTCTGCAAGTGCACTTCCGCGATCCCTTCCTCTTTTGTGAACTCCACCTGTGCCTCTCTCTTTTCCCGCAGTTCCTCCCTCCAACGGCTGAACGACCATTTGCAACATAATAAGCTGAGGTTTATGTGATTGCTGTTCCATCTTTAATTTCCGGTTATGGTCCTCTTGAGTATCACGTATTGTTCTATCTAATTCAGCTTTCCCGTGTCCCAGGTAATACACGGATATTGTTACCCATTTTGTTGTTTCGTACTTCATTCCACTGATGAAGCTGCTCCTCAGGTGTGCCTCATACGGTGTGATCTCTGCCGTTGTTATGTCCTTGGGTGGTATCAGTCCACAATAGACGTTATCGACTTTCCTGAGGCGCTTAAGGTACTGGGACATTGTCTCGACTTCTTTAGGGATTCTTGCTTCAATTGATTGGGGGTACAATATGTTATTGGTGATTCAGCAGAACCTGAGGCGGCGACTGTTGACTTGGAATCTTCGCGAAGTGAATCTCGTAGGGGGGCTGTTGCTCGTCGAGGGCACCCATTAAGGTCAGGATCTGATCCAGTCTTAAGACACTGTACAGCTTCATTAGGTTGTTTTCCGTGTGTGTGTGCATGTGCGCTGGTGTTTGTACCTGTACTTGATCTATTTTTTATTCGAGATTTTCTTTACCTGAAATCAGGCTCAGCCATCAACATGTTATAAGCACTCCAATTCACAGGTTCTATTTTACCTTTCACTTTCTCCGTCTCTCTCCTCCAACAGTAACCTCAGCATTTGCAACTGCATGTTACTAAAACTTCCTTCCTCCAGAAAACCACATTCCTTGATTTACATTTTTAACTGCTTTACAGAAACTGGGCTATAATTATTTAGCATATATTGTATTTTTCTTGACCATTGCGAGTTGTCTGTCGACTCTCTTTTTGTTCGCTCTTGCTGGAGCCGATTTTCATGGATATTGGAAAAGTGTTCATCTCTCTCTGTCTGTCGATCTGTCTATCTCTCTCTCTCTCTCTCTCTCTCACGATACCATAGTCTTCTCTTTGCCAATATAACTTACTTTTACCTCCGGAGGTCCCCTCTCATTGGGCACGACAGCCTCATTGCCTTGGTTTTCACAAACCAAGAACCCACGTAACCAGTACAGCTTTGGCGTCCCCAACGCTGCCCATGG
>NW_025142693.1:343-1262 GCF_004010195.1 Chiloscyllium plagiosum | reverse complement strand
AGAATTTGCCCTAAAATATCAGCAGGTCTGTCAACATCTTTTTTTCATGTCCATCTCCCTCTGCCTTTCTGCCCCTCCCTTTCTATTTAATATCTCCTGAATTCCACCTTTATCCTGAGCTTCTCTTTTATTATTTCCTCTCTGGCCATTTTGACAGTCGCAAGATTTATTTCAGACATATCTCATCTCAACATGTTTAGCAGCTCTAGTGGGAGGTCCTCGAACTGAATAAATAACTCTGTTTCTATCTCCTTCGTACCTGAAAGCCAGAGACCAGAAGGTAGAGGAGGCTGCTTCGGCCTTTTAGTCCAAGTCGTCTGCTCCGCCATGTGATGATGGCAGATGTGGATCTCAACACCAATCTACAGCATTCTCCCTGCAATGCTTACTCTACCTGCCTTTCGGATCCAGTGTGGTTTCCAACGTGGGTCTGAACCCGGCCCCCTCCATATGCATTGTCAGCTTGTTGCAATGTCCCTGAGTGTCACCGAGTTTGGTATGATGCCTGCGCGCCAAACACGATCTCTCATGAGAAAAGCAATTACCTCTTGGGTTGTGGTGGGGGGGACGGGGACAGTTAAATCGGGTGACTGGCCCCGCTGTGTTTCTGTGGGGGAGCGGTTATTACGTTTACCTCCAAACTGAAGTATCCCTGTTTCCAATTGTCGAGCACAAAAAAAGATGGGCTTGTTTCTGAACATGGGTGGATCTTATTGCTTGCTGGTCTTGCAAGTAAACTTTCCATTGAAAGTCCCAGCCCATTCCTCTGCTGTGGTGAAAGCGAATATAAGTCCAATTCATTGTTGTCTATGATTTTGTTCGATATCAATTCTTCCTTGTTCAGACTACGCACTGAATTGTCCACCAAGGACGGTAGGTATATATAAGAGAGCAGTCGGCGATCCCTGATGCTTTCTGT
>NW_025142693.1:0-314 GCF_004010195.1 Chiloscyllium plagiosum | reverse complement strand
CATGCTAAATTGCCCACAGTGTTAGGTAAGGGGTAAATGTCGGGGTATGGGTGGGTTGCGCTTCGGCGGGTCGGTGTGGACTTGTTGGGCCGAAGGGCCTGTTTCCACACTGTAAGTAATCTAATAATCTAATCTAATCTAACAATTCCAACAAATTGCTGCATGAACCTCTTTTTACAGATTTGTCTCTGCAGCGGTCCTGAATATGCGCTGATGTCTGCAGTATTTGTGGCTATTCTGTTAAAGTGGGAATTTACGAATTTCCTTTCGCATCGGTGCTCCAGAGGAAATTTTTTGCAACCGAAATTCACATC
>NW_025142692.1:0-1262 GCF_004010195.1 Chiloscyllium plagiosum | reverse complement strand
AGTCATGTTTAATCTCCATGTGAGCTCCTGTCTCAGTCATGTTTAATCTCCATGTGAGCTCCTACCCCAGTCATGTTTAATCTATATTTGAGCTCCTACCCCAGACATGTTTAATCTACACGTGATGTCCTACCCCAGTCATTTTTAATCTTCACGTGATCTCCTGTCCCAGTCATGTTTAATCTCCATGTGAGCTCCTGTCCCAGTCATTTTTATTCTCCATGTGAGCTCCTATTCCATTCATGATTAATCTCAATGTGAGCTACTGTCCCAGTCATGTTTAATCTACACGTGATGTCCTGCCCCAGTCATTTTTAATCTCTTTGTGAGCTCCTGTCCCAGTCATGTTTAATCTCCATGTGAACTCCCGTCCCGGTCATGTTTAATCTACATGTGTGCTCGTGTCCTAGTAATGTTTAATCTCCATGCGAGCTCCTGTCCCATTCATGTTTAATCTCCACGTGAGCTCCTAACCCAGCCATGTTAAATCTCCATG
The DNA here is from genome assembly GCF_004010195.1 of Chiloscyllium plagiosum. Classification (NCBI taxonomy): domain Eukaryota; kingdom Metazoa; phylum Chordata; class Chondrichthyes; order Orectolobiformes; family Hemiscylliidae; genus Chiloscyllium; species Chiloscyllium plagiosum. The sequence goes on along the minus strand of NW_025142692.1, from coordinate 766 downwards.
AGGGCACCTGTCCCAGTCATGTTAAATCTCCATTTGAGCTCCTACCCCAGTCCTTTTTAATCTCTCTGTGAGCTGCTGTCCCTGTCATGTTTAATCTCCCTGTGAGCGCCTACTCCTGCCATGTTTAATCTCCATTTGAGCTCCTACCCCAGTAATGCTAAATCTCCACATGACCTCCGACCAAATACATGTTTAATCTGCATGTGATCTCCTACCCCAGACATTTTTAATCTCCACGTGATCCCCTGTCCCGGTCATGTTTAATCTCCATGTGAGCTCCTAACCCAGTCATGTTTAATCTCCATGTGAGCTCCTACCTCAGACATGTTTAATCTCCATGTGATCTCCTACTCAAGACATGTTTAATCTCCATGTGAGCTCCTGTCGCAATCATGTTTAATCTCCATGTAATGTCCTACCCCTGTCATGTTTAATCTCCATGTGAGCTCATACCCCAGTCGTGTTCAATCTCCACGTGAGCTCTGACCCCAGACATGTTTAATCTACACGTGATGTCCTACCCCAGTCATTTTTAATCTCCACATGAGCTCCTGTTCCAGTCATGTTGAATGTCCAAGTGAGTTCCTGTCCCAGTCATGTCTAATCTCCATGTGAGCTCCTACCCCAGTCATGTTTAATCTACACGTGAAGTCCTGCCCCAGTCATTTTTAATCTCCATGTGAGCTCCTGTCCCAGTCATGTTTAATCTCCATGTGTGCTCGTGTCCTAGTAATGTTTAATCTCAACGTGAGCTCCTACCACAGAC
>NW_025142691.1:0-1262 GCF_004010195.1 Chiloscyllium plagiosum | reverse complement strand
CACTCAGACACACGCTCAGACACACTCAGACACACACATGCTCAGACACACACATGCTCAGACACACACACACATTCAGTCACACATGTTCATACACAGACTCAGTCATACATGCTCAGACACACACATGCTTAGACACATACACATGCTCAGATACACTCTGACACACACACATACACACTCAGACACACACATGCTCAGACACACACATACACACTCAGACACACACACACATACACACTCAGACATGCTCAGACACACACATGCTCAGACACACACATGCTCAGACACATACACATTCAGTCACACATGCTCAGACACAGACTCAGTCATACATGCTCAGACACACACACGCTTAGACACATACACATGCTCAGACACACACACGCTCAGACACACATGCTCAGACACACGCTTAGACATACACATGGTTGAGACACACTTGTACGCTTAAACACATGTTCAGACACACATGCTCAGACATACGCTTAGACATACACATGCTCAGATACACACACACGCTTAGACACACACACTCAGACACACATGCTCAGACACACATACGCTCAGACACACACACCGCTTAGAAACACATGCACACACACACATGCTCAGACACAGACACATGCTCAGACACACACACTCAGTCACATATGCTCAGACACACACACGCTTAGACACACACATGCTCAGACACACACGCTTAGACACACAAACATGCTCAGACACACACGCACACACTCAGACACACATGCTCAGACACACACACGCTCAGACACACACACGAACACACGCTCACTCTTGCACACACTCAGACACACACACATGCGCAGACACACACACACACTCAGACACACATGCTTAGACACACACACACGCTTAGACATACACACGCTCAGACACACACGCTCGGACACACTAGCATGTTTAGACTAACACGCTCAGACACTCTTACACACATTCAGACACACATGCTCAGACTCACATGCACATGCTCAGACACACGCATGCTGAGATACACATGGTTAAGACACATACATGCTCAGACACACACGCTCAGACACAGGTTGAGACACACCTGTACGCTTAAACACATGTTCAGACATATGCTCAGACACACTTGCACGTTTAGACACGTACATGCTCAGACACACACACACACACGATCAGACACACATGCGCAGACATACACACGCTTAGACACACACACACTCAGACACACATGCTCAGACACACACACATACTCAGACACACACACCGCT
>NW_025142690.1:0-1262 GCF_004010195.1 Chiloscyllium plagiosum | reverse complement strand
ATGTCATGTCGGGGATGTTGTAGAGATTTTCGTTTATAGAATGTTCCTGAAATGTCTGGTATAGAATGTTCAAAGAATGCCGGGTATACAATGTTCCGGAGAATGTTGGTAACATAGTATTCTGGGTATTGTCGTGTGTAGAATGTTTCATAGAATGTCGAGTTATGAACATTCTGGAGAATGTCGGGTATTGAAAGTTCGGCGAAATTTTGAGTACGGAATGTCCCGGAGAATGGCATGTAAAGAATGTTCTGATGAATGATGTACATTGATTTTACCTGAGAATTTGGATACAACTCTTCCTGAAAATATTGGTTACAAAATGTTCCACAGAATGCCGGGCATAGAAGTTTCCAGGGAATGTCCGGTATGGAAAATGATGGAGAATGTTGGGGATGGAGCTTTCCAGGAAAGATGAGATGTAGAATGTTCTGGGAAATTTCAGGAATAGAAGGCTCTGGAGAATAACTGGTATGGAACGTTCCAGAGAATGTTGGGTATAGAGTGTTCCAGAGAATGTCGATATAGAAATTTCCAGAGAATTTTGGGTATCGAATGTTCCAGAGAATGTTGAGTGTAGAATGTTCCTGATAGTGCCGTGTATAGAATGTTCTGATCAATGTCGAGTGGAGAAATTTCCCGGGAATATCAGGTATAGAATGTTTTGGGGAATGTCACGTGTGTGACATTCCTAAGAATGTTGGGTATAAAATGTTCTGGAGAATGTTAGGTATAGAACATTCTGGGTCATGTCAGTTATGGAATGTCGGGTGTAGAATGTTTCAGGGAATGTGATCAACAGAATATTCAGAGAAATATCGATTACAAAACGTCCTGCAGAATGTCCGATATAGAATATATTAAAGTCGTAAAAAGCAACAGGCAAAGGACCTTTTGTCAAGACGACCCAAGTCTGAATCACCGAACCAACCTGTTCCAAACAGCAACCAATGTCAGAATGCTGGCCCATGAGGAGAAGCAGTTTCTTACAGGTCCAGGAATACATTAAGGTCCTTTAAATGGCCTTCAGCTCTTCACACCTACTCGACCATTCAGTATGATTCTGGGTGATCCCACACACTCGCTGATAAACATTCACTTTGTTATTAGTCATGTATGTATCTTCCTGTATCTAAAAAAAAGTCAATGTCTCTGGTCTATGGGCAAGGACATTCCAAGCATTTGCAACTCTCCGAGAACATAAACTAAATCACCTCTTTTCTGCAATGCATCAAAGATGTCATCTTCAAAACAACTTTGTA
>NW_025142689.1:0-1262 GCF_004010195.1 Chiloscyllium plagiosum | reverse complement strand
TGCACCTTCCATTCAACGAGTGTTAATCCCCTGGGCTGATGGTAACTGTAAAGGGGGAGATATGCTAGGCCATGAGCTGACAGACGATGGCTGAATAAAATACTGCTGCTCCACACAGCTCTTCAATACCCAATATTGAGCAAATAAATTAGTTCTGAGTCTGTTCCATTTATTCCACAGTAGCGCCACACAACATAATGGGTGGTATCAATGTGAGACAGGACTTTGTCTCCATAAGGACTGTGTGATGATCATTCTTACCATTACTATCGTAGACAGACGCACCAGTGAAAGGTAACTTGGTAAGGATGAGGTCAAATACATTTATCCCTTTATTCCTTATTACCACTTTCTCACTGGCAGCTATGTCCTTCAGATGGCAGCCAGCTCAGTCAGTTCTGAAGCTGCTGAGCTTCTCCTGCTGCCAATCAAAGTATTCCCCGGCACAGAGTGTATTCTATGCCTTTAATAACCTCACTACGCATTGCTGGAGGTGTTTAACATAGTCGTTATGAAAGATGCTTTTTAAATTAATTTTGTATTTAGAGATTCTCATCAGCCTCCCTCATTGCTGTGAGCCTCAAACCCAGCTAGCCTCCCTCATTGCTGTGAGCCTCAAACCCAGCTTACACACATTGTCATTTATTCAACCAAGACATTCGAACATATCACACTGTACTCATTGACACACTGCCCTCTCTTGGAAGGTCATGGTAAAGCAGAACACCAGACAAACAGTTAACACATGCAGCACAGACCTGGTCACATGGCCTCACCCTGAGGGGTGAGACAGCGCTGGCTCGTATTGAAATGGCCAGTCGGTGTTCATCACCAGAGCTGGGGATTACTGGGGTTGCTGATATCCTCACACCCAATCCATCTTTTCACATTCTTTTACTCTTTCATCCCAAATCTCGTAATGATTTATAAGCTGCGGGTTACCTCACCATAAATCTAAACATCTTGTGCCTCGAGATAGTCTGATCCAGCTCCATCCATCTGCAGCAAACCTCACGGTAAAGATTATGAGGTCTCCCTGTCAGACCACCCAAGACATTGCAATCCCTTTGTTTTTGGATGTGCGATTCCCTGCACAAACCACTTCCATTCTTGCCCCACACATCCATTGCCGACCTTGGCATCTCACAGAATGTGCCCCAGTGACTCTGTGGCCACGATGCCTGAAGCTCTCCATTTGAGACAAGGGCTTTTAGCGTGTGCGGCAGGGCCCTGGGACACAGCACAGTCTCGCAGAATCCCTG
>NW_025142688.1:0-1262 GCF_004010195.1 Chiloscyllium plagiosum | reverse complement strand
ATGTTTATATAAACCTCTATAAGGTCATCCCTCAGTCTCCGATTCTGCAGTGACAGTAACCCCAGCTTATTCAGCAACAACCCGGGCAATATCCTGTTAATCTTTTCTGAGCCCTTTCAAGTTTCACAACATCCTTCCTGTAGCAGAGAGACTGGAATTGCAGAGTACTCCAATTGTGGTCTAACGTATTACTCTTGTTCCCTGAGTTCCCCCGTCTTTCTCCACAGTAAGTTCTGGAGTGACAAAATAGTTTACGATCTCAGCAAATATCCTGCAGTTCCAAACATCGATGGCCTCATTGATCTTTAATGGACACTATTTTGTCCTGAGTTACTTATGCACTCTTAATATACTGATATAATCACTTTTGAATTCCCCCTTCCTTCCCTGCTGAGGCTGTTTCATTTAGCCTTTCTCCATTCCTGTTTTCTACTCAAAGTGTATTCCTACAGCCCCTGTATATCCTCAGGGATTCCCTAGATCCAGCTGGCTATACCTGACATGTTGCCCCCTTTTCCTTGACCAGACCCTCAATAGACAGCCAGTGTTTCTGAATGCTGTCAGCATTGACGTACACACAAACAGGAAAATGCTGGCGCTGATCGATCAGTTTATCTCACTTTTAAAATATTCTCACTTGCCAAACTTCCCTTTCCCTGTAAATAATTCCCTTCCCCAATCCCATTTTGAAAGTACCTGGCAAATACGATCAAGATTGGTCAGGCCCCATTTTATAACTTGCACTTGTGGGCCAGGCCTGTCCTTTTCCAAAGCTGTTTTCAAACTACTAGAACTGTGGTCCCTTGGGCAAAACGCTTTCCCACTCACATCTCAGTCCCTTTCCCTACCTTAATTCTCAAGGGGAGGTCAGGTTTTGCCCCTTTCTCTTTTCAGGCCATTTACATATTGATTGGGAGTTTTCTGGAACACAATTACCAAATTCCTCCCTTGCAAACGCTGAACACTGGCAGTCCCAGTCTCAGTTTGGAAAGTTTAAAAACCCCTACCATAACAGCCCTATTATTATGGTTGATATTTAAGATATTTAAGATGTCGTGAGATATTTGTTCCTCAGTCTGCCACAGATTATTCTGGGTCAGCAGTACGGTCGTGTCAAAGTGATGACCCATTCTTATTTCTCTGTTCCACTAACATAGCTTCACTGGGCGATCCCACAGGAATATCCTCTCGAAGTACTGCTGTGATGATTCATGCAATCAAAACCCACTACCACACGTCCTCTCTTGCCTCCCCTTCCTGTA
>NW_025142687.1:0-1262 GCF_004010195.1 Chiloscyllium plagiosum | reverse complement strand
TGGATGACGGGGATAATTGGGAGTCGTCTCAGCATGGACTCAAATTCAACTGCTTATCTAAACTAAACAGACACAAGGATACCCACGCCGCAATGCCGCCAGGTCCATGTGGGCGGGGTCTGCAGGAAGGGATTCAATTACCCGCTGAAGTGTAAGCTCACTTGCTCAGTCACAACTTGGACAGGTCATTCACCACTCCCACATGTGAGAAGGAATCAGTCAGGAGACCAACCTGCAGAGTCACCATCAGGTTTACAAATGACAGCAAGGGTCCGATTCTGCTGTTATTTCAGGTATTCATCCCATCCAAAAATGAACCATATTTGGATGCCTGTTTCCAGTGGAGTACCACTGTTTCCTGATGTAGATCAATAATTCAAACTTAGTTGTATGTTTCATGATTTAGAAGTTTACAGAAGATAGTTGTATGTTTCATGATTTAGAAGTTTACAGAAGATGCAACAATTTGTTATGTAGTTGACTATGATGAATAATGTCAGGGACCGCAGGGATGTAACAATCAGGTAGAAAGGAAACATGGCGAATGTAATTGAATCCAGACCAATAAGTGCTAATGAATGTGGGGAGTTGAAACAATAACAGTGAGGATTTTGAGTGGTGTACAGGACCAAAGAGATCTTGGACTGGACATTCACAAATCTCTGAAGATTGTTGGACAGGGAGATCAGTTGTTCGAGAGGATTTTTGGATATTTCTATTGTTGACCACAGGCTGAGGATGATGTTCGATCTTAAGCAAGCGCCGCTTTAGGAAACAACTAAAGGAACGTGCACACGTCTGGTCAATGCAACAGTCAAATTTTTAAAAATTGCATGATAAAAGATGCAGGGCTGAAGTATCACTGTTTCCCATCAAGACCACTTCATCACTCAATGAATTTACCACTGATTCCTCTCCAAGTCATGCTGTATGTTCCTTGGAGGATAATTTGCACACGGTGACGTTTCAGTGCATCTTCAACATTGTATTCTAGTCAGTAAAGTTTTTGAACATTGAAGGTTCTGTCAACAAAACCTGGATGACGTACTCCAGTGAATCTTCTCGGTGGTGCACTCTGCTGCAATTGTGCCTTAGCAGTTAAGGGAATAAATATTCAAGTATTGAAAAAATGTACAGTTAAGTGACTGCATTGTCGTGGAGGGTGTCCAGTTCCCTCAGTGGTATTGAAGCTGCACCCACCGAGGCAAATGGAGAGAGTTCTGTTAAAAATCTAATTTGTGCGTTGCGGACAACGTAGATTT
>NW_025142686.1:0-1262 GCF_004010195.1 Chiloscyllium plagiosum | reverse complement strand
TCCAGATCATTGTTATGGTTTGTGTCAATTCCAGGATCTTTGTTACTGTTTGTATCGATCCCTCGGGATCATTGTTACTGTTGGCATCAATTCCTAGATCATTGTTACTGTTTGTATCAAGCCCGCGATCATTGTTAATGTTCTTATCAATTCCAGGATCTATGTTAATGTTTGTATTGATCCCTGGGTAATTGTTACTGTTTGTATCGATCCCTCGGGATCATTGTTACTGTTTGTATTGAGCCCGGGATGGTTGTTACTGTTTATATCAATCCCGGGATCATTGTTATTGTTTGTATTGAATGCGGGATCATAGTTACTGTTAGTATCAATTCTGGGATCGTTGTTACTGTTTATATCAATTCTGGGATCATTGTTCCTGTTTGTATCAAGCCCCGGGATTGTTGTTCCTGTTTGTATCGAGCCTGGGATCGTTGTTACTGTTTGTATCAATCCCCGGATCATTAGTACTGTTTGTGTTGAGTCCTGGGATCATTGTTACTGTTTATATAAATCCCCAGACCATTGTTACTGCATATATCGAGCCCCGGATCATTGTTACCGTTTGTGTTGACCCCAGATCATTGTTACTGTTTGTATCAATCCCTGGATAATTATTATGTTTGTATCAAATGCAGGATCTTTGTTACCATATGCATCGATCCCCGGATCATTGTTACTGTTTATATCGATCCTTGGATTGTTGTTAGTCTTTGTATCGATCCCTCAGGATCAACATTACTGTGTGTATCGAGCCTGGGATCATTGTTACTGTTTATATCGAGCCTGGGATCATTGTTACTATGTTTAGCGATTCCAGGATCATTGTTACTGTTCATATTGATCCCCTGATCGTTGTTACTGCTTATATCGAACCCTGAATCTTTGTTACTTTTTATATCGATCCCCCGATCATTATTATTGTTTATATCGAACGAGGGATCTTTGTTACCATATGTATCAGGCCCGGATCATTGTTACTGTTTTCATTGATCCCCGGATTGTTGTTAGTCTTTGTATCGACCCCTCGGGATCATTGTTACTGTTTATTTCGAGCCTGGTATCATTGTTACTGTGTGTAGCGATTCCAGGATCATTGGTACTGTTTGTATTGTGCCCAGGATCATTGTTACTATTTGTATCGAGCCCGGGATCATAGTTACTGTTTGTACAATTCCCGGATCGTTGTTACTGTTTGTATCGATCCCGTGATCATTGTTACTGTTTGTATCAATTCCCGGATCATTACTACTGTTTCTATC
>NW_025142685.1:0-1262 GCF_004010195.1 Chiloscyllium plagiosum | reverse complement strand
ATGTCTCTGAAGCTCCAGTTTCTGCACAGAATGCGTCCCCCCAGGGGTCAGTGATATCTCTTCATCACCAATCAGTTCAAACTGTGTGACGGGTATTCAATGGCCATAACCTGAAAGGCACCCATGGCTCACGACTCAAACAGGAGTCCACAGGCAGCTGTCCCCATAGAGATTGTAATAGTGGGAGGAGGTCAAGATAAGAAGGTTCAAGAGGGCAGATAGTCAAGGGCAGGTGGACTCTGTATAACATGGACATCATGGACCTAGTCCTGTGTAAGGAAACCATTGAGAATAACAGCAGCCTGAAAGGAGAATGTCCAATCAGTGCCTGAAGGTTACAAACTGAGGACAAACTCTCTGCAGCATCTGGAGTTCCAATGTGTCCACAGAGTGTGTCCCTCCAGGGAGACAGTGATGTCCCATTGTGACAAATCAGTTCACCAGACAGGAAGATGGTCACAGGATTCAGGAATCTTGCTGGATTCTCCAAACTGGAAGGTGTCATCGATTACAAGCATGTTGCTGTTGAGGTTTCAATGAGACAACCAGGGATATTTGTAAATGTTAACGTGGCTCAGTCCCTGAGGGGAGAAAGTGAGGACTGCAGATGCCCGAAACGTCGATTCTCCTGTTTCTTGGATGCTGCCTGACCTGCTGTGCTTTTCCAGCAACACATTTTCAGCTCACTCCCTAAGGGTCCAATTAGTCAACAATTATTGACTAAGGCTTCTCCAGATATGTGTGTGTATTCCAGGGAGGGGTCATGATTCATACAACCTTCAACACCACTCAGTTCCATAGTGGGCAATGTACCACAGTCATTGGAGAGATAGATTCTGGGAGGTAAGGGCTGTCTGTTGATGAGATGTGCAGATGTAACAGAGTTGTTGTTATAGGTGACTTCAACTTCCCCAATATTGATTGGAACCTCCTTAGTGCAGATGGTCTGGATGGATCCGATTTTGTCAACCGTGTTCAGGTAGGATTCCTGACTCAATATGTAGATAGGCCGACTGGGGGGAGGCCATATTCAATTCGGTGCTCGGCAACGAGCCAGGCCAGGTGTCAGATCTCTCAGTGGGAGAATATTTCGGTGACAGTGACACCTTTACCATAGCCATGGAGAGGGACAGAAACACACAGTGTGGGAAGGTATTTCATTGGGGGAGGGGAAATTATACTGTTATTAGAAAGGAGCTGTGATGTATGAATTGGGAACAATTGTTCTGCAGGAAAGGTTCAACAGAAATGTGGAGGCTCTT
>NW_025142684.1:0-1262 GCF_004010195.1 Chiloscyllium plagiosum | reverse complement strand
CTCACACACACACACAGACAGGTACACAAGTTCACACACACACGCACACACAGAGAGGTACACGCGCTCACACACACACAGACAGGTACACGAGTTCACACACACACACACAGATACACGTACTCACACACACACACACACAGGTACACGTGCTCACACACGCACACACACACAGACAGGTACACGAGTTCACGCACACACACAGGTACATGCGCTCACACACACATACACAGACAGGTACACGCACTCACACACACACACAGGTACACGAGTTCACACACACACAGACAGGTACACGAGTTCACACACACGCACACACACAGGTACACGCGCTCACACACACAGACAGGTACACGCACTCACACACACACACAGACAGGTACACGAGTTCACACACAGACAGGTACATGCACTCACGCACATACACACACACAGGTACACGTGCTCACACACACAAACACACACGCAGACAGGTACACGCGCTCACACACAGAGACAGGTACATGAGTTGACACACACACACAGACAGGTACACGCGCTCACACACACACACAGGTACACGAGTTCACTCACACAGACAGGTACATGAGTTCACACACACACAGACAGGTACACACGCTCACACACACACATAGACAGCTACATGAGTTCACACACACACGCACACATAGGTACACGAGTTCACACACATACACAGACAGGTACACGTGTTCACACACACACACAGGTACACGCACTCACACACACACACAGGTACACGCGCTCACACACACAGACAGGTACACGAGTTCACACACACACACAGACAGGTACACGAGTTCATACACACACACACAGACAGGTACACGCACTCACACAGACACACACACACGTACACGAGTTCACACACACACACAGACAGGTACACGAGTTCAAACACACACACACAGACAGGTACACGCACTCACACAGACACACACACACAGGTACACGAGTTCAACACACACACACACAGACAGGTACACGCACTCACACAGACACACACACACGTACACGAGTTCACACACACACACACAGACAGGTACACGAGTTCAAACACACACACAGACAGGTACACGCACACACACGCATACACACAGAGACAGGTACACGCGTTCACATACACACACAGACAGGTACATGCGCTCACACACACAGAGACAGGTACACTGGGAGAGAGAGAGAGAAAGAGACACAGAAAGAGAGAGAAGGAGGGCGAGAGACAGGGGGAGAGAGAGAGAGAC
>NW_025142683.1:0-1262 GCF_004010195.1 Chiloscyllium plagiosum | reverse complement strand
CAGACCATCTGCATCTTCCTCCAGATCATTAATATATATCACAAGCGACAATGGGCCAGGCATCAATACTTGTGGAACACCAGCTTCACAGGTCTTCATTTTGCCAAACTCAATTCCAGTATTCCTCTCCGTGGCCTGTTGACCAGCCAGTTCTCTATCCATCTAGTTTGTCCACTCTGGAAACCATACGGCTTCAATTTCTCCATCTGTGTCGCATCAAGAACCTGATCAAACGCCTGACCGAAGTCATGTATATGACATCTACAGCCCTTTCCTCAATAATTAACTTTCTGATTTCGTCAAAAAGTTCTATTAGTTAGACCCTCCCTGCACAAAACCATATTGCCTATCACTGACAAGCACATTTTCTTCCATTTATAAATTTATCCTATCAATAAGCAAGCTCCCCAGCACCTTGCCAAACACTGACGTGACATCAATCCTGATGAAGGGCAATTGCCTGCAATGTCGGTTTTCAGGGACCTAGTATGCTGCCTGACCTGCCGTCTTTTTCAGTGACACTGTAATCTAGAGTCTAACACTGACGTGAGTCTCACTGATCTATAATTATATGGATTATACTTCCTAATCATCTAGACAAGAGGACAAACTTCATAGTTCTCCAGTCGTCCAGATTATCGCAGAGGAAGTGTTGCAGGCTGATCCAATACAGCAGAATGGAAATATGGATAGGTAAAAAAATCTCTGGATGCTGGGGCTGGACTTAGGTGAATAAAGTTAAAAATCACACAACACCAAGTTATCGTTCAACAGATCTAGAGGAATATGAGCCTCGTGCTGGCAAATGTGACGAAATTATGTTAAGATATTTGCTCGATATGGACGAGTTGCACCGAAAGGTCTGTCTCCGTGCTTTTCTTTGACACTATAACTCTATGACTTTTCAAACTCGCCCGTTTTCAAGGACGCTGCAAAGTTATTTGTGAAGGCACCAACAATTTCCTCTGCCACTTCCCTCAGGAATCTGGGATAGATCCCATCGGACATGGAGACTTGTGCACTTAATGTATTTTAGATTACCCAACACTTCTTCCCTCCAAATCCCGGTTTGATCTGGAGTAATCAAACATCAGTGCTTAATCGCAACGTCCATCTTGTCGCTCACATCAGTGAGTGCCGAAGCAAAGTCCTCATTCAGAATCTCACCCATTTGTCAGAATCACAGGATAACTTGCCTCCTTTGTCCATGAGTTGGTCACACCTTTAATTAGATAACCTCTTGCTCTTTATTAACGAATAAA
>NW_025142682.1:0-1262 GCF_004010195.1 Chiloscyllium plagiosum | reverse complement strand
GGGGCGTCTCTCGGTCTTTGTGTGTGTGTGTGTCCGTCCGTCCTGTCGGGGGTTTGTGGGTGTGAGGTTTGGGGAAGGCACAGGGGCTGCTGTTTACAGCGCTCTAACAGTCTGCTCATCCTGGGCTCGGTGTGACGGTGCGTCTCTCGGTCTGTGTGTGTTTGCAGAGGCATCAGGCAGCGGCGGCGTCAAGTTCAACATCTCAAAGCGACCGTACCCCGTCGGCAGTCAGAGCTTCGGAGGGACAGCAGAACAGGGCGTGCCCAACTTCCCTGAGTCTGACAGGTACCTGAACCCTCGACTGACTTTACTTGGTGTGTTAAACCGAATCCGACAGTGCTGGAGAAACTCGGGAGTGTCTGTGCATAGAGAGCAGAGCTGGGGCCCTGGGCACAGTCACCCTTCAGAATTACAGCCGTGCGGAGGTCTCGCCGAACCCAACACAGTAACTCTCCCTGCTCTCCACAGATGCTGAAGGCCCTCCTGGGTGCACTTTTGCTTGCTTCCCATCCAGCGATTTTGCCGCAGCATCCGCAAGGATAGGCCGGGGGCTGTTTTCCCTGGAGCGGCGGAGGCTTGAGGGGTGACCTTCTGGAGGTTTATAAAATTCCGAGGGGCATGGATAGGATAAATAGGCAAGGTGTTTTCCCTGACAGGGGTGGGGGGAGTCCAGATTGAGAGGGGTATAGGTTTAGGGTGAGAGGGGAAAAGATATAAAAGAGACCTGGGTCAGGGGTGGAGGTGGAGGCAGGGAGTCCAGAACCTGGGGCTCATGGTCTGAAGGAAGCAGGCTGAGACTGAGGGTGGGGGAGTTGTGGGGGTCAGCCTGTGGATTTCCCTGTCACAGGGAAACGGTCGGAGCCAGTACATTGTTCAGGAAGAAGGGCAGCTGAGGGTTCTCCGGGAGAGAGAGAGAGAGAGAGAGGAAACGCCAGGGGGTGAGTCGGCTGATCTGGGAAAATCCTAATGATTGGCTGCAGAGCAGAGGCCTCCTGCTGTTTGAGATGGATCTGATCAGAACGTGCCAGTTCCCGAGGGAAGGCCAGACAGACAGGTGGGGTGTTCTCAAACCACAAGCTCCTGTTGTGGTTACCGGGTGCCCTGACAGGGATGGGTTACCGGGTGCCCTGACAGGGATGGGTTACCGGGTGCCCTGACAGGGATGGGTTACCGCGTGCCCTGACAGGGATGGGTTACCGGGCCTCCCTGACAGGGTTGGGTTACCGGGCTGCCCTGACAGGGATGGGTTACCGGACCACCCT
>NW_025142681.1:0-1262 GCF_004010195.1 Chiloscyllium plagiosum | reverse complement strand
AATTAGCATTGCAAATAAGCAGTGCCAGGAGCTAAGGAACATTCATACACACACACAATATAACAAAATGGTGTACAAATCGTGACTAAGTATGGAAGTTTAGGATCGCTTCACGGAAGACACAACTGCGTCCAATGCTACGAAGCTGACTGGAATGAGGTTGGAAATATTTGTAAAGCAGAGAAGACTGATTTTATAAAAAAGGTGCGGGGATGGGGAGTGCAGAAAGTCGAATGCAAATATAAACTGGCAAGAAATATTTAGAAAAGAAGATAGCAAGAGTTCGTTCAGTAAAGTAAACGAAAACAGTAGCTGAAGGAATTATTTATCCATGCAATGTGGTACTGGCGAGTTAATAATGGCAAAAGAGGAATTCCTGTTGATATTGAACAAATATTTCATATCTGTCTTTGTCGATGAAGGCATTATAAAACATCCAAATTAAGAATAATTCAGATACAAAATCAGGAGAAGTTTTCGAAAACAATCGTTATTACTGGTGAAGATTAAACATTGCGCTGTCCTTTAGAGATGGGTGTGTACTACAGACATCGGGGGATAGCAGGAGATTGGCACGAGGTAACAATACTCTACTGAACATTGCGTGCAGGCTAAAGAGTCTAAATGTCCTCCTTCTGAGCCACAGTAGTTCTGCGATTCTATTCTGACAACTAATAGAACGAAAGGTGAATGAGTTTCATGCAACTAATATCTTGCATTGTAGAATGTTCAAATGAATGTCAGCAAAGATTGTGGAAGATTGTGTGCTATTGTGCACAGTGAAGCAGCCTGACCAAAACTGAAATCAATGGGTATCAGGACGCAAATTCCCGTCTGGCTCTTGGAGGTCAGTTATTAGATTAGATTACAGTGTGGAAACAGGCCCTTCGGGCCAACAAGTCCACACCGACCCGCCGAAGCGAAACACACCCATACCCCTACATTTACCCTTACCTAACACTATGGGCAATTTAGTATGGCCAATTCACCTAACCTGCACATCTTTGGACTGTGGGAGGAAACCGGAGCACCCGGAGGAAACCCACGCAGACACGGGGAGAACGTGCAAACTCCACACAGTCAGTCGCCTGAGTCGGGAAAAGTTATCTATGGTGCAGGACATCATTACAGATGTTGCTTTGGATAATGTCCTTGGCACAATCATCTTCAATTGCTTCATAAAGGACTTTCACTCTATCATTATTTCAGAACTGATATGTTCGCCAATTATTGTACAATGTACAGCAACATTCACGTCTTCT
>NW_025142680.1:0-1262 GCF_004010195.1 Chiloscyllium plagiosum | reverse complement strand
CAAATTGCTCCGAGGTCTTAAGGGACAAAACTGTTCAGAACACACATTACCAACCTCAGTATCGGAAAAGGAAATGGGAAACACAGTCTTGTCGACCCTGCAGAGACCTCCTACCAAATCCTTGTGAGTTGGTGACAACTTTTGCATAGCTTTCCGACAGACTGCACAGAAACATCGGGAAAGGAATAGGTCAGTTTAGCACACTGAACCCTCACCATTCTTATCCACAGCCGAACATCACCCCAATGCAATTTGTTCCACACGATGCACATATCCCTTAATGTGACTGACCATTAGAAAATACAATATAGGAACTGCAGTAGGCCCTTTGGTCCGTCGGCCTTTATACCTATTTAAAAATATTAATGGCTGATCCTTTATTTCCACACCATACTCATCTCTCAATCTATCCCCTTCATGTCTAGAAATCCTTATTTATATGCGGTGCCTTGTCTTCAGCAGCATTTCATTGCAGAGAATTCCGCAAATTCACCAGTCTCCCGAGTGCAGACATTTACACTCATCTCAATGCAGAGCGACCTGCATATATCTAGTACTTTGGCCCCTTGTTTTAGATGTCCCAGCCATGGGAATTGTCATCCCTGCTTCCAATCTGCCTCACCATGTCAGATCTTTATGTATTTAACTGAGATCTCCACTCATCTTCCTAAACCCAGGGAATACACGCCCAATCGACCCAGACCCTGTTCAGAGGACACATATCCACTTGGTTGGTGTAACAGTACCATTCCCAAATTTTGACTTCTGCCCTCAGAACTCAAAGCCCTGCATGGACCTCGGAGGTCTGCGCAGAAGAAACCAAGGAAAGGAGTATAAGCACCTTTAAATATCAACGCATTTAACCAATCCCTTTTGAAATGGCAGGCTGAAGTTCTACTTTTCAAACCGAAGTGCACAACGTCAAATCTACCCATATTGCTCTTCATCTGCCACGTATTTTCCCATTCAATCCAATTGTCTCACTCACCTTGGAGCTTTTTATATCCCCGTCACCCACTTCCAATCCAACACCGTTTTGTACCATCAGCAAAATGGGAAATGTTGCAGTTGATTCCGTCAAGCGAATATGTGACATCTATTGGGAATAGCTGGTGCACAAGCAGAAATCCATGCAACGTCCCATGACTCTTCCAAGTGAAAACAGATTGATTTATTAGTGCTCACTGTTTCGTGTCAGCTCTCCTATTCTATAACCATATTCATATTCAAACCCCAATCCCATAACATTTGTCTTTATAAAC
>NW_025142679.1:0-1262 GCF_004010195.1 Chiloscyllium plagiosum | reverse complement strand
GGTGTATTGGAGATGTTCTGTAAACTACCTTGCGAGAAGGCGTCCAGTCTGCACAATGTGAATGTGATTGCAACGAATACAATTAATGACATATCTGGAAGTGCAGGTGAAACTTTTATGGATGTGGAAGGTTCTTTTCTGGCCTTGGACGGATGCTGAGGGGAGGTGTGTGTGCAGTTTTTACTATTCCTGCGGTGGCAGGGGAAAGTACCAGGAGTTGAGGGTGGCTTGTTAGGGGGCAAGGAGAGAACCGTCTTTGCAGAAAGTGGATAAGGTTGGGGAGGGAAATGTATTCCTATGGTGGGGTCCATTTGTAGGTGTCGGTGGATACAAAGCACTATCTCATAAACATGATTGAATCTGTTGATGAGCTCAACAAGAAGATTGATTATGGCAGAGCAGAAGACGCTCTCTATAGTTAATTCGGTAAGGGCTTGGACAGGGTTTTCCAGGCGACACTGGTTAGTAAGGTTACAAATGGATACAAACTTGACTTAAAAGTTGGAGAGAGGTGGTGGTGTTAGATGGTTGTTTCAGACTGGAGGCTCACGACCAGCGGTGGATCCACTTCTGTTAATCTGTTACATGAAGGATTTTGTTCAGAATATCGGAATTATTGTTAGTTTACGGATGCCAAAATTAGTGTTACAGTGGGTAGTGAATACAGGGGACCTTGATCATCTATCCATAGGTCAAGGAATGAAAGATGGAATTTAATTCAGGTGTAGGCTTTTGTAAAGATAGAACAGGGAGGACGAACGCAAAGAATAGTAGACGCTGGGCAGTTCTGTCGAATAGAGAGAGCCCAAGGGGTGCAGTTGCATTGCTCCTTGGAGGTGGTATCACATGTGAAAAAGGTGGTGAAAGCTGAATTTGGCACATTTGCCCTCATTGGTCAGAGGAAGTTGTGCATGAGTTGATACCAGATATTGCTGGACCTCTCTTTGGAGTACTGCGTAGAATTCTGATCATCCTGCTGTACGAAGCATTCTCGGAAAATGCAAATGGAGCAAAGATTGACAAAGGTGTTACTGACACTGGAGGATTTGACGTACAAGGAAAGGCTCCATAAGCTGAAAACAAAACGGGAAATGAGATAGCTGTGGCAGATAAGGTTAAGGAGAATGCAAACAAATTCTCTCCGGATACAAGTACAAAAAAGCAGCTAGAGACGCAATTGGGCCCTAAAACTTCAATGAGGTCATCTATGTGTGGAATGACAAGAATTCGGCGAGACCAGAAATGAATAATTCATGTCAGAC
>NW_025142678.1:0-1262 GCF_004010195.1 Chiloscyllium plagiosum | reverse complement strand
GTCAGAGAGTGTCATAGTGTGTAACAGTCTGTCTTGAGTGTTACAGCCTGCCTCAGAGAGTGTCAGAAAGTGTCACAGTTTGTCACAATCTGTCAGAGTGTCACAGTGTGTTGTGCTGTGCTTCCGAGAGGGTCAGAGAGAGTCAGAGAGTGTCACAGTCTGTCTCAGAGAGGGTCAGAGAGAGTCTCAGAGAGTCAGATAGAGTCAGAAAGTGTCACAGTGTGTCTCAAAGAGTGTCACAGTGTGTCACAGTCTGTCAGAGAGTGTCACAGTGTGTTTCAGAGAGTGTCAGAGAGTGTCACAGTCGGTCTCAGAGAGGGTCAGAGTGTGTCACAGTGTGTCACAGCCAGTCAAAGAGTGTCACAGTC
The DNA here is from genome assembly GCF_004010195.1 of Chiloscyllium plagiosum. Lineage (NCBI taxonomy): Eukaryota > Metazoa > Chordata > Chondrichthyes > Orectolobiformes > Hemiscylliidae > Chiloscyllium > Chiloscyllium plagiosum. The sequence continues at coordinate 894 of NW_025142678.1, read as the reverse complement.
TGCCTCAGAGATGTCAGAGAAAGACAGAGAGTGTCACAGTTTGTCACAGTCTGTCAGAGAGTGTCACAGTGTATTACAGAGTGTGACAGAGAATGCCAGAGAGTGTCACAGTGTGTTACAGAGTGTGTCAGAGAGTGTCAAAAAGTGTCACAGTCAGTCTCAAAGCGGGTCAGAGTGTGTCACAGTGTGTAACAACCTGTCAAAGAGTGTCATAGTATGTCTCAGAGAGTGTCACAGTGTACTTCAGAGAATCGGAGAGTGTCAGAGAGTGTCAGTGTTTGTCTCAGAGAATGTCACAGTCTGTCAGAGAGTGTTACAGAGTGACTCAGAGAGTGCCAGAGAGGGTCAGCAATTGTCTCAGGGAGGGGCACAGTCTGTCAGAGAGTGTTACAGTGTGTCTCAGAGAGTGGCAGAGTGATTCAGAGAGTGTCATAGTGTGACTCAGAGAGTGTCAGAGAGTGACAGTGTCTCTGAGAATGTCACCGTGTGACAGAGACTGTCGTAGTGTGTCACAGTGTGTTTCAGAGTGTGTTAGGGAGAGTCTGAGAATGTCATAATGTGTCATACTATATCTCAGAGAGTGTCAGAGAGTCAGAGAGTGTCTCACTCTGTATCAGAGAGTGTCAGAGAGAGTCAGAAAGTGTCACAGTGTCCCACAGAATGTCACATTCAGAGAGAGTCAGAAAGTGTCACAGTGTGTCTCAGAGTGAGTCAGAGAGTGTCACAGTGTGTCACAATCTGTCAGAGAGAGTTACAGTGTGTGTCAGAGAGTGTGAGAGAGAGTCAGAAAATGTCACAGTGTGTCACACTGTGTCTCAGAGAGTGACCGAATGTCTCAGAGAGAGGCAGGGAGTGTCACTGTGTGTCTCAGAGAGTGTCACAGTGTGTCTCTGA
>NW_025142677.1:0-1262 GCF_004010195.1 Chiloscyllium plagiosum | reverse complement strand
TCTTAAATAAGGGGGGCGGTGCCTCGGCCGTCTTTGCTCATTCAGACAGTTCACTCTCCATTCTCCTCTGATTCCGCTTCCTAACGATTTTCCCAAAATTGACAAAGGTGAGACTTGACTCTGTGTCTTGTTGCCTTGACAACCACAGGTGCCGCAGTGAATCTCGGAAGGCTGACAGGAGTAAAGGGCAGTGTGAATGACGAATTCAACTTCCCCTCCATTAATGACTCTGGGATATTGACTCTGACGGTCTCAGGGGCATTTAATGAAGGGATCCTTGTCCCTGCAGTTCAAGGTGTCAACCTCATTTCGTCTTCAGATCAGTCATTTGTAAGTGCAATAAAGTCAGTGCTGCCCACAACAAGGTTGGAATCGAAACTCCACACAGCAGATCTGTCGTTCGGCATGTCATCCATTGTGCCACTGGCCCGATGTATGTGCTGCATTGTGTGGGAGATTAGATTGCATGTGAATTTGAAGCCTGCCAGTCTTGTTCTTGAACCAAATCGAAACCTCAACGACAATCTCTGGACAGTAACCAAGCGCATTATCCATTGTGACACTGCGCTTGCGCGTGTTTGAGGTTGGTATTCTGCAGAGTTGTGATCCAAACACGGACATGACAATCGTACTCATGTTCACAAGTTGAATAAACAAGAAAGATAACCACTGTTACTGCTTCATTCCAATCATCCACTCTTTGTGCAGCGGGAGGTTTTGTAACGAAAAGACATTTACCCTCCTGAAACTTCTATTCACTTTGTGTCTACTCAGCCATTCAATGGTATCTCGACTCATCTGATGAATTTCAAATTCCACGTCACTGATTTTGCTCCATCACTTTTGATAAACTAATGCCTAATCACAACATGATATTCAAGCTAATTTTCGAAGTATGCGAGTTTACAATAAATTCAATAAAATGAAATGAGCAAAAAAAAAAATCCCTTCCTGCCAGAGCAGAGTAAGCCATATGAGAACGGTCAGAGTGCGAAAACATTACCTCCGTTTCTCTCAGTGCAGATGTCAATGGAAGCTGCTCCAGGTAAAGTTAGAACTACCGGCTTGATGTCCCAATGCTCCCAGCTTCGTGCCAATGGAAGCTGCTGCAGATGAGGTTGGAGCTTCCAGCCGGATGCGACATATACCACGTCAATAAAAGCTCCTCCATGTTTGAACTCCCAGTTCCCGGCATTTCAATTCACTCTATACTTTCAGCAAAATACTTAACACTCACTGAATTCATTAATGAACCCATATCC
>NW_025142676.1:0-1262 GCF_004010195.1 Chiloscyllium plagiosum | reverse complement strand
TGTGCTTCCAATTAAACCTGTTGGACAATTATCATCCACATGTTTATCCAATGACCATTTAAATGACTGTAAAGTTGATGAGTCTACTACTGTCGCAGGCACGGTGTTCCACACCCCTACTACTCTCTGAGTAAAGAACCTACCTCTAACATCTGTCCTATATCAATCACCCCTCAATTTAAAGCTATGTCCCCTCATGCTAGCCATCACCATCTGAGGAAAAGGGCTGGCAATGAGAGCCTATCTAACCCTCTGACTATCTTATATGTCTCAATTAAGTCACCTCTCAGCCTCCTTCTCTCTAACGAAAACAGCCACAAGTCCCTCAGCCTTTCCTCATAAGACCTCCCCTCCATACCAGGCAACATCCTAGTAAATCTCCTCTGCACCCTTTCCAAAGCTTCCACATCCATCCTATAATGAGGTGACCCGAACTGTACACAATACTCCAAGTGTGGCTGTACCAGAGCTTTTTTACAGCTGCAGCATGACCTCATGGTTCCAAAACTCAATCCCTCTACCAATAAAAGCTAAAACACTGTATGCCTTCTTAACAACCCTATCATCCTGGGTGGCAACTTTCAGGGATCTAAGTACTTACACACCGAGATCTCTCTGCTCATCTACACTGCCAAGGATCTTACAATTAACCCAGTATTCTTTATTCCTGTTACTCTTTCCAAAGTGAATCAGCTCACACCTTTCCACATTAATAGTTCCATTTGCCACCTCTCAGTCCAGCTCTGCAGCTTATCTATGTTCCTCAGTAAGCTACAACATCCTTCAGTACTATTCACAACTCCACCGAGCTTAGTGTCATCTGCAAATTTATTAACCCATCCTTCTACGCCCTCATCCAGGTCATTTATAAGAATGACAATACAGATTCTTGCAGTACCCCACTAGTAACTAAACTTCAGGTTGAACATTTCCCATCAACCATCACTCTCTGTCTTCCCTCCGCTAGCCAATTTCTGATCCAAACTGCTAAATCACCTTCAATCCCATGCTTGCATATTTTGTGCAATGGCCTATCGTGGGGAACCTTATCAAATGCCTTACTGAAATCCATATATACCACATCAACCGCTCTACCCTCACTCTTGGTCACCTTCTCAAAGAACTCAATAAGGTTTGTGAGATATGACCTACTCTTCACAAAACTGCGTTAACTATCCTTAATCAACTTGTTCGTTTCTGTATGATTGTAAATCCTATCACTTATAATCTTGCCCACAACCGAAGTAAGGCTCACTGGTCTA
>NW_025142675.1:0-1262 GCF_004010195.1 Chiloscyllium plagiosum | reverse complement strand
CCCAGTGCAGTCTGACCTGTTTAATTGCTGGGACCCAGTGCCCAGTGGAATCAATGCCAGCCCAGTGCACTCTGACCTGTTTAATTGCTGCGATCCCAGTGCCCAGTGGAATCAATGCCAGCCCAGCGCAGTCTGACCTGTTTAATCGCTTGGATCTGAGTGCCCAGTGGAATCAATGCCGGCCCAGTGCAGTCTGACCTGATTAATTGCTGGGATCTGGGTGCCCAGTGGAATCAATGCCAGCCCAGTGCAGTCTGACCTGTTTAATTGCTGGGATCTCAGTGCCCAGTGGAATCATTGCCGGCCCAGTGCAGTCTGAGCTGTTTAATTGCTGGGATCTGAGTGCCCAGGGGAATCAATGCCAGACCAGTGCTCTCTGACCTGTTTAATTGCTGGGATCTCAGTGCCCAGTGGAATCAATGCCAGCCCAGTCAGTCTGACCTGTTTAATTGCTGGGATCTCAGTGCCCAGTGGAATCAATAGCAGCCCTGTGCAGTCTGACCTGTTTAATTGCTGGGGTCTGAGTGCCCAGTAGAATCAGTGCCAGCCCAGTGCAGTCTGACCTGTTTAATTGCTGGGATCTCAGTGCCCAGTGGAATCAATGCCAGCCCTGTGCAGTCTGACCTGTTTAATTGCTGGGGTCTGAGTGCCCAGTGGAATCAGTGCCAGCCCAGTGCAGTCTGACCTGTTTAATTGCTGGGATCTCAGTGCCCAGTGGAATCAATGCCAGCCCTGTGCAGTCTGACCTGTTTAATTGCTGGGATCTCAGTGCCCAGTGGAATCAGTGCCAGCCCAGTGCAGTCTGACCTGTCTAATTGCTGGGATCTCAGTGCCCAGTGGAATCAATGGCAGCCTAGTGCAGTCTGACCTGTTTAATTGCTGGGAACAGAGTGCCCAGTGGAATCAGTGCCAGCCGAGTGCAGTCTGACCTGTTTAATTGCTGGGATCAGTGCCCAGTGGAATCAATGCCAGCCCTGTGCAGTCTGACCTGTTTCATTGCTGGGATCTGAGTGCCCAGTGGAATCAATGCCAGCCCAATGCACTCTGACCTGTTTAATTGCTGGGATCTCAGTGCCCAGTGGAATCAATGGCAGCCTAGTGCAGTCTGACCTGTTTAATTGCTGGGATCAGAGTGCCCAGTGGAATCAGTGCCAGCCGAGTGCGGTCTGACCTGTTTAATTGCTGGGATCTCAGTGCACAGTGGAATCAATGCCAGCCCTGTGCAGTCAGACCTGTTTAATTGCTGGGGTCTGAGTGCCCAG
>NW_025142674.1:0-1262 GCF_004010195.1 Chiloscyllium plagiosum | reverse complement strand
TGTTTATTCAACACAAAATACAAGGATAAAAATCTTTTCTGTACATACCAAAACATGAAAATTACAAAAAGACAATATTGTTAAAATACACCTACTATGTGGAGTTATATAAATTGCAATGTGAATTACAAAACCATGGAAGTTGTGTGCAAACTTTATCAATCATTATTTGACCCAGAGCTGAGATCCTGATTTCCCCTCTGCCAGTGATTCCCTTCACTGAGACTCCACTCTGCCTCTCACGCAGTGTCTAGAAGGGCTACAAGTTCCTGTTGGCTCAGAATATTTAAATTAATTCACCTTCTCCCTGGAACCAATCTGTTGGTCTATTGGATTGTGTTTAGCTGTCAGCAACTTAGCTCTGGGATGTTATTGGCGATAAATGATCTGGGATGACAGCCAGTATCAGCATGGTGCTCACAGGGTCCATACCAGACAAAGGGATTACAGTCTGTGAGAGTTTCTAAGAAAGGTTTCTGTGTATTTCTCCTCATGCTGTCTCCTAATCGAACTTCACATTCGTCTGACACCCCTTGCTCTTACTCACTCTGTCGCTCCTTTTTTCACTCTGTTTATCTCACTTCACTGTCTTTCTCTCTGTTTATTCCTCTCCCTTTCAGTCGAGCTCGGATCATTCCCTCTATTTTCAAGTTGTCAAGTTGGAGAGCTCATGGACGCATGGTGGGCTGAATGGCCTCCTTCTGTGTTGTATTAATTCTGAAGTTCTCTGACCCACAATAACAAGTTTTGGTGCCTGGAGAGACAAGCTGGTGCAGTGAAGGACACAGTGGACAATTAACCATTATTTCTTCCTATTTTCTGACATGCAGCGACATCAAAATATTTGTTCAAACAAACAAATTCCTCATATTAAAATCAGCACACTTCAGACTGGCAGGCCACTGTGTTCAGTGCCCTCTGTTTGTTTTTGTTGGTCTTAGCTGTACTGGGATTATCTCCAACTCCTCCTCAGTCACTGTACCTGTGGACCTATTGCTGTGGTTCCACACGCCCCTCCCCCACCGCCGCCACACACTAGTTTAAACCCTCGTAAAGGACAATAGCAAACCTGCCTGCCAGGAGATTGCTGCCAGTTCAAAGCTTGTTTATATCCTATCAACCCGGGAATCCCAATGATCCACATATCGGAGATTGTTATCAGTTCATGTGCATCCTGTCCTTGTGTGTATCCTACTGACCCGTGAATCCCAATAAGCCACATATCGTAAATAGCTTCCAGTTCAGGTTCATACCATCCTTTT
>NW_025142672.1:0-1262 GCF_004010195.1 Chiloscyllium plagiosum | reverse complement strand
AGCGTGGATGGACATTCTGGTCGGCATGGGCAGTTTGGGCCAAAGGGCCTGTCTCTGCTGTAGGATTCTACAATTCTAAGTGTATTTGCTATTTCTCCCACTAAGTCTGTTGGTATACAGGAATGTATTCCATCAGGGCAATGAGACTTGTCTACCTTTAGCTACATTAACTTTCCCAGCTCTAACTCTTTCATGATAATGGTCGTTTCAAAGTCCTCACCTTCCTCGGTATGCTTATCAATTACTGGCATGTTCTTCATATCCTCCACTGTGAAGTCTGACTGCTGTGTCCTCATATTCCTGAATCCTGCTGGATAGGAATAACTAGGCACAGAACTCTGAGAGGTCTTCTTTGAGTCTTTATTGATGAGATATGGCAGTTACCTGGATAGTGTACATGCAGAACACCTCCAGGCAGCATCAGGTAACTCCCCGCCTGTCTGACGTGCCGCTCCCATTCTTATACCTTTGTGGTTTGGGACTTCGAATAGAGACTGTCTCTCAGTATTATCTCCATGGCAACAGTCAGTTAGAAAGTCGAGTTCAGTTTAGCACTTTGAGGTTAAATCACATACCCCTCCCCCCACCCCTGTGGCTCTCTCAAGTATCTGACAGACGCTTCAGTTTCAGTGGGGCCGTCTATCAGGATTCTGATATGGAGGAGCTGGTGTTGGGGTGCGGTGAACAAACTTATAAATCACACAACACCAGGTTATAGTCCAACAGGTTTATTTGGAAGAACAAGCTTTTGGAGTGTGCTGTGATTTTTAACTTGATCAGGATTATCTCTATGGTAACAGTTAAGTGCTTCAACAATTACAGAGGCCATATGTTCCCCACACAATAGGTTCCCCTCCAGCAATGTAAACTGCTATTCTGGTCCTTGGATAGCTACTCATCACTTTTCTCCCCCAATCCCATCTAGCTCTCTGTTGATCTTTGAAGTTTTTGTAATCTCCTAATTTTTTCTTGGTGTCTTTGCCAATTTGTATGCCTTCTATTTCATTTTGATAGTCTCCCTTATTTCGTTAGACACCCATGGCAGATTACTCCCTTTCCAGCAGTCCTTCCTTTTCACTGATATGTGCTTTTGCTGAGCACATTTGATATTCCTCCACTGTCTGTCAACTGTCCCACCGTAAAGTCTTTGCTTCCAGTTTACATTAACCAACTCCTGCCTCATCCTATTGTCGTCTCCTTTGCTTAAGTACAGGATCTTGGGATTTGACTTAATCTTCCCACTTTCCATCTGTGTTCTAAAT
>NW_025142671.1:0-1262 GCF_004010195.1 Chiloscyllium plagiosum | reverse complement strand
GTGTGTATGTGTGTGTCCGTGTCCGTGTGTGTGTGTGTGCTTTTGTCTGATGATTTCTCATGGCAGAATAATTTGATTCTCTGTCTCTGTATTGTCCTAGTTTCAGTTCCCAAATCGAATGTTGAATCATCCACGATTCTATTGAATACCAGAGCAGGCTCGAGGGGCTGGATGGTCTCCTCCTGTTCCCATTTCGGATGGTCTTATGTTCTTAACACTGCCTCCCAGCTCTTGGCCCCCACACTGGAAGTTATGCTGACACAAGGGCCTGATCTGTCGAGTGCAACACTCTTCCGTGCGTCTCGGAGGGAACCAGCCTGATTTGGATTGGAGTTGCAGCCTCTCAGTGCGAAGTGTAATCTCCTCGAAATTTCCCTCAGTCTCTCACTGTAAGGTGGAGCAGGCCAGTCTCGGGGAAGCAAACAGTAGGCCAGATGTGCTCTGTCCTCCAGCTCCATTTCAGAAGGCCATGGGAGGGGCTTGATTCCTTCATCAGCTTCCCGTGCTCTCCCTTCTGGGTTAGGGTGGGGGCCGAATGGCCTTGCTTCTGGCTCCTATTGAGTTGCAGGCTGGCTATGATTGGGTTATACAGGACATGCCCCTGGAGTAACGTCAATTAGCTCAGTTGGCTGAGCAGTTAGCTGACCACACCAGCTAGAGTTACTCTGAAGGATTCTCCTTCCCAACATCTCTCCTCAGCTGGGTCATGGTGACCCTCTGATTAAATCCCCACCAGACACCGCTCTGTAATGAGGAGCTGTCCCATGCTCTGGTAAGACTACGGTGACATTGCATTGGTTTGTACCTGGAACACTATGTGCAGGACTAGTCACTGCATTGCCAGAGGGATATTAGTGTGTGGGGAAGGTTTACTGGATGAATTCCCACTGGAATGAACAGCACTCTCTTTCCCCCAGTTAAGCCACCCTGACAGATTTTGAGTCTTTGGAGACACAAGGACCAATTCACCTGAAACAGCAGCTGGGCACACAATAAGACTGGCTAGTTTACACATACACACATATCCACACACAAACACATACGCACACTATCTCACAGACACGCACTCTCTCAAACACACACACTCTCAATCCCTCAAACATATACACACACACACTCTCACGCACACACATTCCTCTCTCACACACACATACACACGAACACACACTCTCTTTCAAACGCACACTCTCACTCCCTCAAACATACGCATTCCTCTCTCTCACACACATGCACACAAACACACACTCTCACTCCCTCAAACA
>NW_025142670.1:0-1262 GCF_004010195.1 Chiloscyllium plagiosum | reverse complement strand
CTGTGCTTCCAAATAAACCTGTTGGATTATAACTTGATGTTGTGCCATTTTTACCTTTTACTTCGTTTTTACCATTTTTACCTTTGTCCACCCCAGTTCAACATCAGCTCCTCCACATCATGTTTTAGGAAATTCATTGTTCAGGAGTGAAACAATGGAGACTTGTAATGAATGGAGTGGATTCTGTGCAAAGTTGGAAGGTTGGACCTGGGATAAAGGGGGGGGGGGGGAGGGAAATAAGGAAACTGGTGAAATCCACAATGATGCCCTGTGGTTTGAGGGTCCAAAGACAGAAGATGAGGCGTTCTTCCTCCAGATGCCCTGGGCCTCCTCCATTGTCAAACCCTAACCGCCCAACACCTGGAGGAAGAACACCTTATCTTCTGCCTTGGGACCCTCCAACCACAAGGGATCAATGTCGATTTCACTAGTTTCCTCGTTTCCCCTCCCCCCACCTTATCCCAGATCCAACCTTCCACCTCAGCACAGCCCTTTTGAACTGTCCTACCTGTCCACCTTTCTTCCCACCTATCTGCTCCAACCTCCTCTCTGTCCTATCACTTTCATCCTCACCTTCATCTATCACCACATTCCCAGCTACCTTCTCCCAGCCCCATCCCCCTCCTATTTATCTCTCAGCCCTCTTGGGCCACAAGCCTCATTCCTGAGGAAAGGCTTATGCTCGAAACATTGATTCTCCTACTCTTCAGATGCTGCCTGACCGGTTGTGCTTTTCTAGCACCACACTCTTCGACTCTAATCTCCAGCATTTGCAGTCCTCAGTTTCTTCAAGTGGAATCTGAGGGACATGCAAACAGTTATGATGGTGGTTTTAGCATTGAATGGCCTAATCTTTGCTCGCAGCATGCGCCTTTATGGAAGGTGTGAATGGTGTGTTTTGTAGGTGTCCTGGCATTTATATATATAGCTGCACAATGGTGTCTTTGGAACAACTGATGATAATGCATAACGGAACAGTCTTCCTTGTTCTGATCACATAGGAGTGTACATGGCCACTGAGCCAACCTTATTCCCACTACATCTGTAGGTGTCAATCACAAAATCACAGGTCCTTGTCTCTAACTTTGAAGACTTTTCTACCTCTCTATCCATAGCCAACTTCAGCCTGTTTCAACTCCTCTCCTTGCTCATGGCTTCATAAACCCAGACTCAGCCATTTTTTTTTCAATTTTAGCTCTTCTCCCAAAACATACTCTCTTTAACTTCATGATCTGATTTGATTTGATTTATTGTAGTCACAT
>NW_025142669.1:0-1262 GCF_004010195.1 Chiloscyllium plagiosum | reverse complement strand
TTTGAAATTCCTTGTGGACACAAGTTCCAGCACCATTTCAGGTGGAACGTTCCAGATTCTGACAACTGTCTGTTCATTCAGAAACTGCTGAAGTCCATGTTGACTCTGGGGTTACAAAGGGCAGAATTGAAAGATGAAATGCTGGTCCTGAGCTCTCATTGAGATGCATTGGAACAGTACAGGAGGCTGAGGGCAGTGTAGGGGTGAGCAGACAATGAAAATGACAGGGCTGCACTGTGAGGGCTGCTTGGCTCAATGAGAGTGTTTTGGAGTTGGGTGTAAATAGTGAGGTGAGACAGGGAGAAGGTGAAGCTGAAACTCCGTTTTAGTTCAGGCCTTTCATAAATTCACAGTCCCAATGGGAATAGCCAATTTGTCAGTGATACCTGCGGATTATTTAAGTTTTTAAAGTATGACATATCAGCTTAAGTAAAGTTGTTTTTTTTTTGTTTTTATAATGGACATGTTTGAAGTGAAGGAAGGTTGCTCACTCATTTAAATTCTCTTAGTGGGATTAACTAGATGAATGTAGAGAGATGTTGTTACAGGGCACCTCAGAACCGTGGTGTGGTTCTCTTGCACAATGTGGGAAATAAGGGATGCTTCCTTTGTCCCTGACGGCTATGTGTGCAGGAAGGGTTCCCATCTGCAGTCACTGGGAAACTGCTTTTCAGAGCTGGAGCTGAGTGGACTCACTGTGGAGCATCTACGATACTGAGAATGTTATGGACAACACGTTTAGTGAGTTAGTCACACTGCAGGCGAGGGTGACACAGGAAGAAAGGGAATGGATGACCATCAGATCAAGTAAAAGGCTCAGGAAGGGAGTGGAGGAGTCCACAGTGGTCATCCTCTTCTCAAACATATACTGTATACCGCTTGGGATTCTGTAAGGACGGGAATTGGTGGTGTAGCTGCTCGGGAAATCAACAACAGACAGGTTCATGACACCACAGAGAGCTCTGCTGCACAGAGTGGGAGTAAAGAGATGACACAGGGCTATAGTGACAGGGGATTCAATGGTCAGGATTAGGGCGGTCACTGCTGTGGCCACAGACATGAATCCAGGATGGTACATTAGCTCCATGGAGCTGGGATCCGCGAGATCATGGAGCGGCTGCAGGACATTCTGAGCTGGAGGTTTAACAGCCAGTGGTGGTGCAACACATAGATACCAATGACATCGCTAAACAAAGGGATGAGGGCCTGAAAGCTGGATATAGAGAGATCAGGAATGCATTAAAATGTCGCTCCTGAAATGT
>NW_025142668.1:0-1262 GCF_004010195.1 Chiloscyllium plagiosum | reverse complement strand
TCTCCATGGAGGTTAGATGATTCATTGATTGGGGTATCTGGGTCCCCACAGTATATCTGCATCCCTGTCGTCTTTCAAGTGTACATCCCTGTCTGCTGCATCTGCTGTTCCCTGGTACATGTAGATGTTTGCCGACAACACGGTCTCTTCTGCCCGGACCGGGTCGCTGGCAGCCCTCCGAGTGCTGTGGGAAATGACACAGTGAGGGGCTTACCAAACAGTGCTCCCACACCCTCAATAGCTCACATTCCCAGGGAGCTGAGGGTGTGTGCTGGACGCAGCCTTACTGATATTTCCTCTGAGGCCGCAATACTTTTATGCTCAGAGAACGAGGAGGTGTCTTCTTTCCCTGCGGAGCGAGAGTAGATGCTGACGGAACCGACAGAACACGAGAGACAGAAAAGTTTGTGGGACCAATGCAAAGACACACAGAAGAATTAATGAGACTGACAGAGTGCTAACAAAGGAGTGATGAGTGGTATTTACTAGCTTAGTGGAATGTGAGTGTATCATGCTTTCCTGTGAGAAACAGGAATCACTCCTCACTGGTTGAGGAATCTGGTTTCAGACATCTCTCCACTAATCCAAGAGCTTTCTGTCCTCCAGTGTTCTGTCATCTGCTGGAATGACAGAAAGGGAAGGATTGGGTGAGAGATTTAAGTTTTGCATGGCTGTTGGTGTTGGGACATGCAGAAGGTATTCCGAGGTAGTGAAGTGGCAATGCCGATGCGATGTTGGTTTTGAAGATGAGGAAGATGTCAGTGACAGCATGAATCTGTGTAGGAGGGGGTTCTGGGGCTAGGACAGAGTGAGTCGGAGGGAGAAGGTGAGTGGTCACAGAGATTCTGACACATAGCATTCTTATGGCAATGTTAGTTGTTTTTCTGTCCCATTCTCTGGCATGTTCGAAAGCATTCCTATCTGAGCAGGGCAAGGTTACCATGCTCGTGCTCATGTGGATTCACAGCAGCCTTTTCATGATGGCTCAGCTCCCAGGATATCGGGCGCTAATCAGGATTATATTGAATTGTTTCGGGAAGAATTTGTGTGAAGATAAGACTCGGAGCGGATTACCGTAGCTAATGAGATGGTTATGATAACGATAGTGAGAAATCTCACTGAGCCTCGTGGTGGTATCCCTCCCAAACATTCAATGCAACTGACACCTCGTGAATCACAGTATAATCCGATCTTTTACAACTCCCAATTGTACACAATACTTCATATGTTTACCAGCAGGATCTGCTCTCCTGTCGATTAAG
>NW_025142667.1:0-1262 GCF_004010195.1 Chiloscyllium plagiosum | reverse complement strand
ATAAGAAGCAGAGAATCAATCGAATTCGTCTCCAGTAATGACTATGTAGACAGTGTAATGTCGTCTGGTCTAACATAGGTTTACACTTCACCATATATACCAAAGTGAGTAAGGAGGAATCACCAATCCATCTACGAGCAAACGTGGATCAGGAAACAGTTCAGGATAATAAGTGAAGAGTACAACACGGTTTAGAAATTTGATAAGGACACTTTGCACTTACGGGGGACACTGACAGCAGCAAGTATTGGGTAGTATATCCTCTCAAAATCCTGAATTCTAGTTTTGATGTAGAAGTCCCCATTAATCCATGAAAATGCGTCGGAGGATACTCCAAGAATGTATGGATAGAAATCATTGAAATCCATGACGCATTGTCTGCCAGTGGGTGGAGGGTTATTCTGTGCAGTTAAGCCAGGATTCCTTTTATGCAGCAAAAAGACAAGTCCCTGAGAGACTTCACTCATTAATTGTGGAGTCGGCATTAATTCATCGTCAACACCTGGGTTCCGTTAATAGGATTGCTTATACCATGTACAGTAACTGAGCAGATGACTTCAGTTATCCATAGGAATCCAGATGTCTATTTTTGTTAAACTGAAATGAGCTTGTCAATCTAAACTCAGAGTGTATGAGTCACTCTTTTTAGCTGGCTGAACCGAGGGCGATAGTCTTGGCTGTTGGAATATAGTGTAATTTAAAATAAATATTTATTTTCTTTTACGCTGTGTATTGAAATGGGAAAAATGATTATTTTTAAACATTAAGGATGATTCAAAGGATTCCTGCACGTTTGGTAAGTACGTAACCTCACGCTCATTGCTGACTTCATTCGTGAGATGTGCACCCAACTCCAGTGCCTCGAGAACCAAGTTAGGGAACAGCAGGTGGAGCTGGATGAACGTCGGGTCATTTAGAACGTGGAGGCAGTTATTGTGAGGAGTTACAGGGAGTTAGTGACTCCACAGTAAGGCAGTGAAGGTTAGGCAGTGCAGGGATCTTCTGTGGTGATTCTCCGCAACAAGTATACCATTTTAGAAACTGTTGGGGGAAAGACTAACCAGGGAAGTAATGGGGAAGAGGTCGCTGGTGCAGTGTCTATCTCTACTGCTCAGTGGGGAAGGGGAAGAGGAGCAGAGCTTTCGTCATTGGTGAGATATAATAGTAAGGAAAAGAGATAGGAGGATGTGTGGGAATGAGAGGAACACACGATTGGTTTGTTGCCTCCTAGGTGTCAACGTTCGTGATGTTGCAAGGCTTAG
>NW_025142666.1:0-1262 GCF_004010195.1 Chiloscyllium plagiosum | reverse complement strand
ACTGACCCTCCGACACAGCCTTCTCCCTCAGCACTGACCCTCCGACACAGCCTGCTCCCTCAGTACTGACCCTCCGACACAGCCTGTTCCCTCAGCACTGACCCTCCGACTGTGCCCACTACCTCAGCACTGACCCTCTGACTGTGCACGCTCCCTCACCACGGACCGTCCGATAGTGTCCGCTCCCTCATTGCTGACCATGTGACACCGCCGGCTCTCTCAGCGCTGACCATCCGACACAGCCTGCTCCCTCAGCGATGACCCTCTGACACAGCCTGTTCCCTCAGCACTGACCCTCCGACACAGCCAGCTCCCTCAGCGCTGACCCTCTGACACAGCCTGTTCCCTCAGTGCTGACCCACCGACACAGCCTGCTCCCTCAGCGCTGAACCTCTGACACAGACTGCTCCCTCAGCACTGACCCTCTGACACAGCCTGCTCCCTCGGCGCCATCCTCCAGGAGCATCTGCCCTTTCCAAGTGGTCAGCCCTGATGCAATCACCACCACCCTGACCTCGTGTGTCAGTTCACGGGCTCAGGCTTTGGTCATCCCTGCCGCTGGTGTGTGGCCGTAGAGATTGGTGAAATGGGCTTCTTTTGGCAAGGAGAAGTGGGGGGAGTTGGCAACATCTTAGCAGGGACCAGGTGGCTGGCACACTGAGTGTAACTCCTTTGGCACCCGGACTCTCCCTCCCACTTACTCCCGGGAAGCGTAACGCTGGGCACGTTCCGAGATCATGTCTCCTCCTCTCCGTCTGTGGGTTGTGCAAGTGCAGTGTCAGGGCCAGTTCCCGAAAACACTCTACTGCCTGACGCATACTGAGCTGGGAAGTCATTGAAGTTCATTGTGTGTGAATGTGTGTGTGTCAGTTCAAGGCAGTTTACGAGATAAGAGGGAGCTCCAACAGGAAAGGTGGTTGTTGGAGGGGAGGGCGGGGGTGGGAGTCAGTGTGGCGAGGGGAAACAGAGGCTCTGCGTTCCGCCAAGCTGACAGTCGTTGAGCGCCCGCGCGGTGCAGTTGGTGCCACTCGGAGATGGGATTTGACGGTGCCCGCTACCTCTTCGCTCTCCTGGTCCTTACGTCCTGCACACCAGCTCGGAGCAGGGACACTTGCTCCCCGACAGGTACTCTTCTGGGGTGGGGAGAGTGGGAGGGCGGTTGGAGGTTGCTCAGGGTTAAAAGTCTAGGACAGCAAATTAATCCTTCGATCACTCACTCCCTGTCCCTCTCTCCATGCCCCTCTTTCTCTTTCTCTCTGTCC
>NW_025142665.1:0-1262 GCF_004010195.1 Chiloscyllium plagiosum | reverse complement strand
TGGCTCAGACTGCAATTTGTCAAATGTATCCAACAAAGTTTCCTAAATCAAGATGTAACTCTAACAAGGCCTAACTCTACTCAGGCAGGTGCAACACTGGACCTCCCCTCAGAAATAGAGGTTGTGCAGGTGACTGAAGTGTCAGTCAGAGAGCACTTTGGGTCCAGTGACCACAACTGTCTTCGTTTTAACATTGTTATGGAAAAAGATCAGGCAGCTCCACAGAATAAGGTGTGAAACTGGAGCAGGCCTATTAGGCAGGATCGCACAGAGGTCTATTGAGTGAATTAAAAATCAGACAGCACCAGGTTATAGTGCAACAGGTTTATTTCAAAGCACCAGCTTTCGAAGCGTTGTGAACAGCCTAAAAGATGAAAGGCTTAAACTAAATTTGTTTGATATTAAATTCCATGACACTGCAATCCTGTTGCTATAAATTCTGTGCCTTATGATTGTGCTCCATAACCACCTGATGAAGAAGCAGTGCTCCGAAACCTAGTGCCTCCTAATAAACCTGTTGGACTGTAAGCTGGTGTTGTGTGATTTTTAACTTTGTCCAACCCAGTCCAACACTGGCTCCTCCACATGATGCTACCATCAACTGGGTGAGTCTGTTTGAAAGAAAAGGAATGACGAGCAAATGGTAAGCTTTTAAAATTGTGCTCCAGAATCTAGGGCTAATATGTCCCTGTCAGAGTGAAGGGAAGAGCTGTCAGGTTCAGGGATCCCTGGCTGATGAAGGATATTGAGGCTCTGTTCAGGAAAAAAGAAAAAAGCATACATTGAGTTGAAGCTATCTGTATTTTTTTTTGGAGTCCAAAAGACCCGATCAATCTGTGGGGACCCTACAATCCTCTAAGGTCCCTGCAGCATTTCCGATTGGTAGAACTCACTCCGATGCCTGTTACTCTCCTTATCCAGTTCCGAAAAGACTCTCAATCAGTGTAACCTCCTCCCGTGGCTATCTCCCACCCTGTCAATGCAAGCTTCTCCAGTCTCTCCATCCATCTACTCATCTCCATGACCTTCTCCAGCTCTTACACCCCTATCTGTGTAAACGTCACCCTCCCCTACAACCCTTCCCATTTTGACCAAACTGGAGGAGGTTACTAATGCTCCCTTATCTGTGAAACTGTCTCCAAATAAAATTGCAGTACGTATCTCCTTGTAAAAATGTCAGACACCACACCCTCTATATCTAAATAACCTGCAGAGTCTTAGCCTTTCAACAACTATAAATATCTTCAGTCATGACTGCCCTC
>NW_025142664.1:0-1262 GCF_004010195.1 Chiloscyllium plagiosum | reverse complement strand
ATGGAACCTGATCGCCGATATAAAGAAGTTGACGACAAAACAAAATGTCCGTCGGTCGACTTTCTTTGATTATTAACTCAACGCTTGTCTCCATGAAGGCCACATCGTCTGCAACGCACAAATTAGATGTTTAACAAAACCCTCTCCATTTGCCTAGGTGGGTGCCGCTTCAATACCACTGATGGTACTGGGGACACACCACGGAAATACAGTCACATAAGTGTACATTGTTCAACACCGAAATATTTATTCCCTGAACTGCTAAGGCGCAATTGCAGCAGAGAGCACCTCCTAGAAGATTCCCTGAAGTAAGTCATCCAGGTTTTGTTGACAGAACCGTCAAAGCTCAAAAACTGTACCGACTATAACGTCAAGGTTGAAGATGCACTGAAACATCACCATTTACAAATTATCCTCACAGGCACATACCAGCATGACTTGGAGAGGAATCAGTGGTAACTTCATTGAGTGACAAAGCGGTCTTGATGGGCAAAGAGTTATACTTCAGCCTTCCACCTTTTATTTTACAATTTTGAAAAATGTTGATTATCGCATTGACCAGACTTGTGCTCATTCGTTTCGTTGTTTCCTAAACTGGCGGTTGCTAAAGAGCGAATATCATCCTGAGCCTGTGGTCAATAATAGAAAATATTCAAAAAGCCTCACAAACATCTGATCTCCCTGTTCAACAATCTTCAGAGATCTCTGAATGTTCACTCCATGATCTCTTTTTCCCTATACACCACTCAGAATCCTCACTGTTATTGTTTCAACTCCCCAAATTCATTACTACTTATTTGTCTGGATTCAATTCCATTCGCCGTTATTCCCTTCCACCTGATTAATACATCACTGCGGTCCCTGATATTATTCATCACAGTTAACTACATGACCAATTGTTGCATCGTCTATAAACATCTAAACATGACTCCTCCAACTAAGTTTGAATTATTGATCTACAGCAGGAAACAGTGGTACTCCACTGGAAACAGGCATCCAAACATGATTTATTGCTGGATGGGATGAACACCTGCAATAACAACAGAATCGGATCGTTGCTATCATTTATAAACCTGATGGCAACTCTGCAGGTTGGTCGACTGGCTGATTTCTTCTCACATGTGAGAGTGGTGAATAACTTGTCCACATTGTTATTGACTCAGTGTTCTTGTTTTTGGAGAAAGTGTACAGTTATGGCAACGCAGGCGGTGGAATGTTCCTCCTGCAGGTTGTTTGAGGTAGGGGTGACCACCGATACTCCT
>NW_025142663.1:0-1262 GCF_004010195.1 Chiloscyllium plagiosum | reverse complement strand
TACGGGCAACTTAACATGGCCATTTCACCTAACTTGCATTTCTTTAGGCTGTGGGAAGAAAATGGCACACCTGGACAAAACCAACGCGGGGACGGGGAGAATGTGCACAGGGAGATGTTTGGGCTCAAAGGCAGCGTCTTTCGTTTGTTTTCGTTCGCGTGTCTTTTGGTCTGGGTGTTGAAATCTGTTGGTTTGTACAGTGTTTTGTGCAGCAATGGCTATTTCTGTCTCTAAGACTTCTCTGGGTGTGGGAGAAGTGAAGTTGGAGAGTTTGCAGAAGGTGAGCAAGGCAAAGCTTTTAGAATTAGCAGACAAGCTGGAGTTGGGGGTGTGTTAGCCTCTGAGAAAAGGAGAGATAATTACAACTGTAGCTTTGCATTTAAAGTTTGTTGGAAACATCATCAGAATCTTGGGAAATGGCTGGAATTCATTTGCAGATAACAGAACTTGAACACAAAAAGCAATTGAGACAGTTTGAAATATGGTTAAAAGTAGAATTAAAAGAAAAGGAGAGGAAGATGAAAGACAGAAAAGGGAAAAAAGAAAAACAAAAACGAGAGATTTTCAACTTCAAAAGTTAGCACTTTGAGAGGAAAGTCGACTAAACATGGTGGAGATGAAGGGAGATGGTAGGCTGATGAGGAAGATAGTGAGGATGAGCAACTCTATGGTAGCCAAAGGCCTGATGGGGATCTGTTAAAATACGTCCAGGCATTGTCTCCATTTGATGAGAAGGATGTAGAAGTCTTTTCAATTTCATTTGAGAAAATGGCTACACGAATGCGGTGGCCAGTGACCATGTGGATTTTGTTGATTCAAACAAAGCTGATAGGTTTAAGGTGTGAGATATTTGCACCCCTATTGGAGGAAGTATCTGGCCAGTAAGAGGACGTGAAGAAAGCTATTTGAAGTGTATGTTAGCTTGTGCCAGAAGCTTACAGATAGCGTTTTAGAATTTATAATTTCCTCCATGGTTAAACGTACATTGAGTTGAAGGAATTAAACAAAGTAATTTTGAAAGGTGAGTCAGGGTATTATTAAACTGTTAGAGAGATTCTTACTTTGAATTTGTTTAAAAACTCACTTCCTGTAGTCGTGAGAATTCGTGTGGAAGTATAGAGTGCTGAAATTATTAGAAACGTAGGGTGAAAACTTCCAGTCTGTTCAAATAGAGCTATTATTGCATGATTAGAATCGAAAATGGCTAATGATTATCAATTGGTCCATAGATCAAAGTTTGGCTTCTGAGAGGGATTGAGAAC
>NW_025142662.1:0-1262 GCF_004010195.1 Chiloscyllium plagiosum | reverse complement strand
ACCACCACCACCTACACCGTCTCTTATTCCAGGACAAACAGCTTGGAATAGGATTAAAAGAGCGAAGCCGTGTGGTGGAGCACCCCACCCCACCCCCGCTCCCAATTTACCTGTGTGTCTGCATTTCACTCTGTGAGTATCTATACAAATGTTCACGTCTGACAGTGTCTGCAGTGTTTAAAATGACGCAATCTCTCCCTCAGCTGGCCTCCACACCCTAATGCAGTGACAGTGGCAGAAGTTGATAACCTTCGAAGATTCAGTCTGGGAGGGTATAGAGGGCAGCAGCTCACATCACCATCCAAACTGACAGCACCTTCAACACAGACACCTCCCCCCAACGGCCCCACCCCCACCCCAACACACACAAGACAAAATTGCTTTGTATCAGACAAAATTGCTTTGTATCAGACAAAATTGCTTTGTATCAGACAAAATTGCTTTGTATCAGACAAAATTGCTTTGTATCAGACAAAATTGCTTTGTATCAGGTGTTGGTAATGACGCAGGAACAAAATTGCTTTGTATCAGACAAAATTGCTTTGTATCAGACAAAGGTATTATTTGAAAAATCAAACGGCCGTGCAATTTGAGAGATTCACAGGAATGGATTTATTATCTTCTCAGAGAGTAAAAAACTGTGCCACTGATGTAGTGGTGCGGGGAGGCCAGCAGAGGGAGGTATTGTAAGAATCTAATCATACAATTCAGTGTTTTGCACTGGTGCCTCATGGTGCCAGGCACCCAGGCTCGATTCCACCCTCGGGCGACTGTCTGTGTGGAGTTTCACATTCTCGCCATGTTTGCCTGGGTTTCCACCGGGTACTCTGGTTTCCACCCACAGTCCAACGATGTGGAAATTAGGTGAATTGGCCAAGATAAATTGTCCATAGTGCCCAGGGATGTGTAGGTTAGGGGCGTTAATCGGGGTAGACGTAGGATAGTTGGGAAATGGGTCTGGGTGGGTTACTCTTCGAAGGGTCAGTGTGGATGCGTTGGGTCAATGGGTCTGTTTCCACACTGTAGCGATTCGGTGATCTCCATGAACAACAGGGACAGACAGAGAGAGAGGAGGAGGGAGACTTTGATTCCAATTTCAATCTATTTACTTCAAAAACAACACTGCACAGAGATGCAGACAGAGGTACACACAAACTGAGATACTGACACTAACACGCATAACATATGCCCACAGAGATACGCACATAGATATGGACATTTACACACACACACACGAACATTACCCCATATAGAGGCACAGA
>NW_025142661.1:0-1262 GCF_004010195.1 Chiloscyllium plagiosum | reverse complement strand
ACGCAGTGACCCAAGTGGTCACAGACTTCTGGTAATTCAGTGACAGAATTAAGGGTCTTTACTCAAGCGGTGTTGTTCCTCAGGACAAACTGGCTCAACTAGCTTCACAAGCCACTATGCAGCAACTCTAGGGATAGGAAGGAGCTACAATCAGAGTCAAAGATGTACAGCATAGAAACAGACCCTTCGGTCCAACCTGTCCATGCCAACCAGATACCCCAACCAAATCACGTCCTACCTGCCAGCTTATATCCCACCAAACCCTTCCTATACATATACCCATCCAGATGCCTTTTTAAATGTTCCAATTGTACTCACCTCCACCACTTCCTCTAGCAGCTCATTCCATACTTGTACCAGCCTCAGCATGAAAAAGAATTGCCCCTTGGGTCTCTTTATATCTTTCCCCTCTCACCCTAAACCTATGCCCTCTAATTCTGAACTCCCTGACCCCAGGGAAAAGGCTGTTTATTTATCCTATCCACACCCATCCTGATTTTGTAAACTTCTACAAGGTCACCCCTCAACCTCTGACACTCCAGGGAAAACAGCCCCAGCCTGTTCAGCCTCTCCCTATAATTCAGATCCTCCAACCCTGGCAACAACCTTGTAAGTCTTTTCTGAACCATTTCAAGTTTCACAACAACATTTTTCCAATAGGAAGGAGACCAGAATTGCATGCAATATTCCAACAGTGGCCTAACCAATGTCCTGTTCTACCACAGGACAACATCCCAACCCCCCCCCCCAACTCCTGTACTCAATACTGCTGACCAATAAAGCATACCAAACCCCTTCTTCACTATCCTATCTACCTGCAACTCCACTTTAAGGAGCTATGAACCTGCATTCCAAGGTCTCTTTGTTCAGAGACACTCCCAACGACCTTACCATTAAGGTGTACCAGTCCTGCTAAGATTTGAACACCTTCACTCAATACACCGAGTTCACCTCCTAACCAGTAATATTTAGACTTTGGCCAACATTAGAAACAGAGCACTATGACCAAAGTGTGAATATATTGTTTTTAAGCTGGGACAGCTGCAAAAACATGCAGCATCTCCTTCAGAGAAAAGAAAGAGTCTGACAACTGACTAGACTTATTACACTCCATCAGGAAAAAGTTTAGATAGTGGACTCTCCCCACTACTCTTCAGCAAAACATCACATCCTTCAGCCAGATTCAGTTATTTTTTAGCATCAAATATATTTTAATCATTAAAATTATATACATAGTCACTAAAACAGCTTGGTTCTATGTA
>NW_025142660.1:0-1262 GCF_004010195.1 Chiloscyllium plagiosum | reverse complement strand
CGTACCTACTAGAGAAGATGCAAAACTTTACCTCCTCTTGGGAAATAAGGCAGGACAGGTACCTGAGGTGTCAGTGGGGGAGCACTTTGGGGCCAGCGACCATAATTCTATTAGATTTAAAATAGTGATGGAAAAGGATAGACCAGATCTAAAAGTTGAAGTTCTAAATTGGAGAAAGGCCAATTTTGACGGTATTAGGCAAGAACTTTTGAAAGCTGATTGGGGGGCAGATGTTCGCAGGTAAAGGGATGGCTGGAAAATGGGAAGCCTTCAGAAATGAGATAACAAGAATCCAGAGAAAGTATATTCCTGTCAGGGTGGAAGGGAAGGCTGGTAGATATAGGGAAAGCTGGATGACTAAAGAAATTGAGAGTTTGGTTAAGAAAAAGAAGGAAGCATATGTCAGGTATAGACAGGATAGATCGAGTGAATCCTTAGAAGAGTATAAAGGTAGCAGGAGTATACTTAAGAGGGAAATCAGGAGAGCAAAAAGGGGACATGAAATAGCTTTGGCAAATAGAGTTAAGGAGAATCCAAAGGGTTTTTACAAATATATTAAGGACAAAAGGGTAACTAGGGAGAGAATATGGCCCCATAAAGATCAGCAAGAGAGCCTTTGTGTGGAGCTGCAGAAAATAGGGGAGATACTAAATGAGTATTTTGATTCAGTATTTACTGTGGAAAAGGACATGGAAGATATGGAATGTGGGGAAATAGATGGTGATATCTTGCAAAATGTCCATATTAAGAGGAGGAAGTGCTGGATGTCTTGAAACGCATAAAGGTGGATAAATCCCCAGGACCTGATCAGGTGTACCCGAGAACTCTGTGGGAAGCTAGAGAAGTGATTGCTGGGCCTCTTGCAGAGATATTTGTATCATTGATAGTCACAGATGAGGTGCCGGAAGACTGGAGGTTGGCTAACGTGGTGCCACTGTTTAAGAAGGGTGGTAAGGAAAAGCCAGGGAACTATAGACCAGTGAGCCTGACCTCGGTGGTGGGCAAGTTGTTGGAGGGAATCCTGAGGACAGGATGTATATGTATTTGAAAAGGCAAAGACTGATTAGGGATAGTCAACATGGCTTTGTGTGTGGGAAATCATGTCTCACAAACTTGATTGAGCTTTTTGAAGAAGTAACAAAGAAGATTGATGAGGGCAGAGCAGTAGCTTTGATCTATATGGACTTCAGTTCGGCGTTCAACAAGGTTCCCCATGGGAAATTGGTTATCAAAATTAGATCTCATGGAATACAGGGAGAACT
>NW_025142659.1:0-1262 GCF_004010195.1 Chiloscyllium plagiosum | reverse complement strand
TACCCAGAGTGTGCAGGCTAGGTGGATTGGTCACGCTAAATTACCCAGAGTGTGCAGGTTGGGTGGAGTGGTCATGCTAAATTACCCTAAGTGTGCAGGCTAGGTGGATTAGGCATACTAAATTACCCAGAATGTGCAGGTTAGGTGGATTGGTCATGCTAAATTACTCAGAGTGTGCAGGCTGGGTGGATTGGTCGTGCTAAATTACACAGAGTGTGCAGGCTGGGTGGATTGGTCATGCTAAATTACCCAGAATGTACAGGCTAGGTGGATTGGTCATGCGAAATTATCCAGACTGTGAAGGCTAGGTGGATTGGTCATGCTAAATTACCGAAAGTGTGCAGGCTGGGTGGATTGGTCATGCTAAATTACCCAGAGTGTACAGGCTATGTGGATTCGTCATAGTAAATTACCTAGAGTGTGCACGCTAGGTGGAATGGTCATGCTAATTTACTCAAAGTGTGCAGGCTAGGTGGATTAGTCATACTAAATTACCTAGAGTGTACAGGCTAGGTGGATTGGTCATGCTAAATTACCCAGTGTGTGCAGGATGGGTGGATTGGTCATGCTAAATTACTCAGAGTGTGCAGGCTGGGTGGATTGGTCATGCTAAATTACCCAGAGTGTGCAGGCTGGGTGGATTGGTCATGATAAATTACCCAGAGTGTGCAGGTTGGGTGGATTGGTCATGCTAAATTACCCAGAGTGTGCAGGCTAGGTGGATTGGTCATGATAAATTACCCAGAGTGTGCAGGTTGGGTGGATTGGTCATACTAAATTACCCAAAGTGTGCAGGTTGGATGGATTTGTCATGCTAAATTACCCAATGTGTGCAGGCTGGGTGGATTGGTCATGCTAAATTACCCAGAGTGTGCAGGCTGGGTGGATAGATCATGCTAAATTACCCAGAGTGTGCAGGCTGGGTGGATTGGTCATGCTAAATTACCCAATGTGTGCAGGCTGGGTGGATAGATCATGCTAAATTACCCAGAATGTGCAGGCTAGGTGGATTGGTCATACTAAATTACCCAGAGCGTGAAGGCTAGGTGGATTGGTCATGCTAAATTACCCAGAGTGTGCAGGTTGGGTGGATTGGTCATGCTAAATTACCTCGAGTGTGCAGGCGAGGTGGATTGGTCATGCTAAATTACCCAGAGTGTGCAGGTTGCGTGGATTGGTCATGCTAAATTACCCAATGTGTGCAGGCTGGGTGGATTGGTCATGATAAAGTACCCAGAGTGTGCAGGCTGGGTGGATTGGTC
>NW_025142658.1:0-1262 GCF_004010195.1 Chiloscyllium plagiosum | reverse complement strand
CCCTGAGACAGAGTGACCCTGAGACAGAGTGTCCCTGAGACACAGAGTGATCCTGACACAGAGTGACCCAGAGACAGTGTCCCTGAGACAGAGTGTCCCTGAGACAGAGTGACCCTGAGACAGAATGACCCTGACACAGAGTGTCCCTGAGATAGCGTGATCCTGAGACAGAGCGACCCTGAGACAGAGTGTCCCTGAGACAGAGCGACCCTGAGACAGAGAGTGGCCCTGAGACAGAGTGTGTCCCTGAGACAGAGTGACCCTGAGACAGAGAGTGTCCCTGAGACAGAGAGTGTCCCTGAGATAGAGTGACCCTGAGACAGAGAGTGACCCTGAGACAGAGTGTCCCTGAGACAGAGTGACCCTGAGACAGAGAATATCCCTGAGACAGAGTGACCCAGAGACAGAGAGTGACCCTAAGACAGAGAGTGTCCCTGAGATAGAGTGACCCTGAGACAGAGTGTCCCTGAGACAGAGTGACCCTGAGACAGAGAATATCCCTGAGACAGAGAGTGACCCTGAGACAGAGAGTGTCCCTGAGACAGAGTGACCCTGAGACAGAGAGTGTCCCTGAGACAGAGAGTGTCCCTGAGATAGAGTGACCCTGAGACAGAGAGTGACCCTGAGACAGAGTGTCCCTGAGACAGAGTGACCCTGAGACAGAGAATGTCCCTGAGACAGAGTGACCCAGAGACAGAGAGTGACCCTGAGACAGAGAGTGTCCCTGAGATAGAGTGACCCTGAGACAGAGTGTCCCTGACATAGAGTGACCCTAAGACACAGTGACCCTGAGACACAAAGAGTGACCCAGAGACAGAAAGTGACCCTGAGACAGAGAGTGACCCAGAGACAGAGAGTGACCCTGAGACAGAGAGTGACCCTGAGGCAGAGTGACCCTGAGACAGAGAGTGTCCCTGAGATAGAGTGATCCTGAGACAGTGAGTGTCCCTGACATAGAGTGACCCTGAGACAGAGTGACCCCGAGACAGAGTGACCCTGAGACAGAGTTACCCTGAGGCAGAGTGACCCTGAGACAGAGAGTGTCCCTGACATAGAATGACCCTGAGACAGAGTGACCCCGAGACAGAGTGACCCTGAGACAGAGTGACCCTGAGACAGAGTGACCCCGAGACAGAGTGACCCTGTGACAGAGTGACCCCGAGACAAAGTGACCCTGAGACAGAGTTACTCTGAGGCAGAGTGACCCTGAGACAGTGAGTGTCCCTGATATAGAGTGACCCTAAGACACAGTGACCCTGAGA
>NW_025142657.1:0-1262 GCF_004010195.1 Chiloscyllium plagiosum | reverse complement strand
ACGCTGTTTGAATACTCTCTGTAGATCAGGCGCTGTTTGAATACTCTCTGTAGACCGGGCACTGTTGGAATACTCTCTGTAGACTGTGCGCTGTTTGAATACTCTCTGTAGATCAGGCGCAGTTTGAATACTCGCTGTGGACCGGGCGCTTTTTGAATACTCTCTGTAGATCAGGCGCAGTTTGAATACTCCCTGTAGACCGGGCGCTTTTTGAATACTCCCCGTAGACAGGGCGCTGTTTGTATACTCTCTGTAGACCGGGCGCTGATGGAATACTCTCTGTAGACCGGGCTCTGTTTGAATACTCCCTGTAGACCGGGTGCTGTTTGAATATTCCCTGTAGACCGGGCGCTGATTGAATACTCTCTGTAGACCGGGCGCTGTTTGAATACTCCCTGTAGACCGGGCGCTGTTTGAATACTCTCTGTAGCCCGGGCTCTGTTTGAATACTCCCTACAGACCGGGCGCTGTTTGTATATTCCCTGTAGACCGGGTGCCGTTTGAATACTTTCTGTAGACCGGGCCCTGTTTGAATACACTCTGGAGACCGGGCCCTGTTTGAATACTCCGTGTAGACCGGGCAGTGTTTGAATACTCCCTGTAGACCGGGCGCTGATTGAATACTCTCTGTAGACCGGGCCCAGTTTGAATACTCCCTGTAGACCGGGCTCTGTTTGAATACTCTCTGTAGCCCGGGCTCTGTTTGAATACTCTCTGTAGACTGGACGCTGTATGAATACTCTCTGTAGACCAGGCGCTGTTTGAATACTCTCTGTAGACTGCACGCTGGTTGAATACTCCCTGTAGACCGGGCGCTGTATGAATACTCTCTGTAGACCGGGCGCTGTTTGAATACTCCCTGTAGACTGGATGCTGTTTGAATTCTCCCTGTAGACTGGGCGCTGTATGAATACTCTCTGTAGACCGGGCGCTGTTTGAATACTCTCTGTAGACCGGGCCCCGTTTGAATACTCCCTGTAGACCGGGCGCTGTTTGAATACTCCCTGTAGACTGGGCTCTGGTTGAATACTCCCTGTAGACCGGGCGCAGTTTGAATACTCTCTGTAGACCGGGCTCTGTTTGAATACTCTCTGTAGACCAGGCGCTGTTTGAATACTCTCTGTCGACCGAGCGCTATTTGAATACTCCCTGTAGACCGGGCGCTGTTTGAATACTCCCTGTAGACCGGGCGCAGTTTGAATACTCTCTGTAGACCGGGCGCAGTTTGAATACTCTCAGTTGACCGGGTGCTGTTTGAATAC
>NW_025142656.1:0-1262 GCF_004010195.1 Chiloscyllium plagiosum | reverse complement strand
TCATTTCGCAAGTGCAGTCAGAACCGCTGGTGAAGCACAGAGCTTTTTATGAGCACATTTTTGCTGAACGACTCAATGTCCAAATGCAGCAAGAACCGCACATACTTGAGATTTGCTCTGACGAATGGTAAAGGCTTTTTTGTGCCATGCCATCTTCAGAGTGAATTGCATCTCTGAACAAAATTTAATCAAATCACTACCCATAAGCGTTTAATGAGGTTTCTATCGCTTAATGCCGCATTATCAACAGATGGGAGGTGACAATTCATTGTGAGCTATCAGCAAGTCACAAACTAAATTCCCGGTCATTCCATTGTAAAAAGAGGCTCTGTGTAATGGCAAAGCAGGACAATTCCCATCGTAACATGCAGTAGTATCACACAGCCATCCTTCTGTCAAAATAAGCTGCTTTCGCATTCTGCCTGCTTCTCATATACATTTCCACTTTATTCACTTGGTCGTTGTCCCATCGAATTAACTGTTCACAATTAATCATTATTGATCTGTGGATGTAGGTTTGGTGGCTGAGATGGAAGTTTCATTTTCAGATGGTTCACCACCATACGAGGTAACATCATCAGTGAGCCTCCGGACGAAGCACTGGTGGTGTAGCTCGATTTCTATCGATATGTTGAGTTCCCTTGGGTTGGTGATGCTATGTCCTGTGGTGGCGTCATTTGATATGGTGATGTCACATCCGGTTCTTTTTCGCAGTTGGTGGAAAGTGGGATCCAAATCAATATGTTTGTGAATATAATTCTGGCTGGAATGCCATGCTTCTAGGAATTCGCGTGCATGTCTCTGTTTGGCTTGTACTAGGATGGATGTCTTACCCAGTTGAAGTGGTGCCCTTTCTCATCCATACGTAAGGATTCTAGTGAGAGTGGGTTATGTCTTTTTGTGGCGAGTTGATGTTCATACATCCTGGTGCCTAGTTTTCTACTTGCTTGTCTAATGTAGTGTTTATTAGTTCTTGCAAGGTATTTTGTAAATGACATTAGTTTTGCTTGTTGTCTGCACAGGGTCTTTCAAGGTCACTTGTTATTTGTTTTGTGGGCTGCCTTGATGCCAAGGGTTCTGGGTAGTCTTGCAGTCATTTCCGAGATGTCTGTGATGTAGGGGAGCGTGGCTAAGGTTTCTTGATGCGTTATGTTTGTTTGTTTGCGTTTATTTCTGAGTAATAGGCGGACTGTGTTCTTTTTGAATACACTGTATAGGTTATTTTCCTCTGTTGTGCGTCGTTCCTCTGTGCTGCAGAGTGT
>NW_025142655.1:0-1262 GCF_004010195.1 Chiloscyllium plagiosum | reverse complement strand
ATCATACTGACTGCACAGCGGTAGGAAGTGGGCAGTAGTTTAGGTTCCTGGGACACTGGGATGAGGTGTGGAAGACATGGTACCTGTACAAGCCTGATGGGTTGAATCTGACCAGAACTGGGACTGAGTTCCTTGTGCAGCGTTTTGTTGGTGTTGGGTTTTAAACTGACTCAATAGCAGTGAGGCAGCCAGGAGAGAATATTGGCAAGTAACACCAGAGTGCAGGAAACTGAGAGAGGTAGATAGCCCGAAAATAGAGAAGAATAAGTTAACAGGTGGTGTCGGAGAAAAGGAGCAGATATGGAAATCCTCAACAGCATCGCTCTGCATGTATGAGAAAACAGTGAGTCTATGGTCAATTGGGGAATTACGGTCAGTTGGGGAGTTACGGTCAATTGGGGAGTTACGGTCATAGATTGTCACATGGGAACAGGAATACTGCAGCAATAACAGAGAGCTGGCTGGAGAAACAGGAGGTCTGAGTGTGAAATATAGGAGGTGACAAAGCATTCAGAAAAGATGGGAAAGGAAGAAAGGTAGAGCAATGGGTTTTTTTGATTAGGAGAGCATTGTAGCACTGGAGAAAGAGGAAATTCAGAATGTTCAAGGACAGAACTGATTTGCCGATAGGAAGGAATGAGAAGGATGTAATAACAGTTACAGAGAGGTGTAAATGCCACCAGCACAATTATACTGGGTGTGGGGGGCTTTAACTCCATGTGTCTTCTCAGGAATAGTGGCAATTTAAGGAACACAGAAGGCAAGCTGTCCGAGATTGTGTTCATAAAAATTTCCCACATCACCATATGTCAAAGACAACAAGAAAGGAGGCTGTTTCTCAAGAATACATTGGATCAAGTAGATTGAGTGACAATGGAGGAACATGTGGGGGACATAGATTGTTATATTTTTACAGTGCTATAGAGGCCTACTCATTAAGTATATTCAAGATTGTGATAGACACTGCTTTTGAATCAGTGCAGGAATCAAGGGATTTGGGGATGATGCAGGAAAATGGTGTTGAGAATTATGAAATCATCCATTATTTCATTCAACGGCGGAGCAGACTTGATTGGCCAAATAGCTGACCCCTGCACCGACACTGTACAGCAGTACGGTCATAGAGGCGCCTGTTTTCAATGTAAAAGCGAACCTGAAACACAGGCCAGCAAGGAAAACCCAAACTCTTAATGAATCCAATAACAGTGCAGGCTGCATGTTACTCAAAACAGGAAGACCTCAAGTTGCAGCTTTGACAGGGC
>NW_025142654.1:0-1262 GCF_004010195.1 Chiloscyllium plagiosum | reverse complement strand
AGGAAGAAAGACAGGAAATTACAAACTGAAAAGTCTGACCTCAGTCGACGGTTAGATTTTGGAATCCATTGTGAAGCGTGGGATTTCTGAATACTTAGAAATTCATCCTAAAACAGGGGAAACTCAATATTATTTTATCAAAGGGATTTTTAAATTCTTTGAGGCGGCATACAGTTGTCAATCTCCACTTCCAGAAGGTGTTTGATAAGGTGCCGAAGGAAGCAACATAGTAGAAACGACCGGATGTTGTCAAACGCCAGGTACTAGCCTGTATAGAAGATTGACAGTCTGGCAGAACGCCGAGAGTGGGATAAAAGCAGTCCTTCACAGAAAAGAAACCCGTGGCCAGTGGCTTTCCACAAAGTGCACTGTTGGGACTATAGCTTTTCACTTCATATATTAGCGATCTACATGAAACAACTAAGAGTCTTCTGGCTAAGTTTGCAGATGAAACAATGATGAGTAGAGGGGTGGTAAAATTGAGGAAACATGGGGGCTTCAGACAGGTTTAGAGATTTGGAGAGCGGGTAGAAGTATGGACTATTTTCTAAATGGGGAGAAAATTCAGAAATCTGAAGTTCAAAGGAACTTAGAGTCCTGGTCTATGATCCACTTCACAGATAAACGTGCAAGTTGAGTCGGTAATCACAAACGCAAATAGAATGTCGTCATCCATCTCGAAAGGACAAGAACAAAGAAGCACGGATGGACATCTGAGGCACTGTAAGGCTGGTCATTCCACATTTGTATTATTATGCACAGGTTTGGGCTCCATACCTCAGGAACGATGTACTGGCTCTGCAGCTGTCCGGAAGGTGTTCATAAGAGTCATTCGAGGAATGAAAGACTTAACATTTAAGGCGGATTTGCGTACTCTGGGACTGAACTCGATGGAGTTAAGAACCATCACTTATATCTGATTGAAACTTACAGAATACTGCAAGTCCTGGACAAAGTGGAATTTGGGAAGTGTTTCCATTGGCAGAAAAAAACGAGGAATCGAGGAGTCAGCCTTTGAGTGAATGGAAGAACTCATGGCATGGAGATAAACAGAAACATTTCGAGATCGGGACTGTTGAATTTATGGGATTCATTGCCACAGAAGTTCATGGAGCAGGTCATTGAGTACATATAAGATTGACATAGTTAGGTTCTTGGCTCCGAAGGTGATCAAAGTTTAGAGGAAGAAAGCGGGAAAGTGGGGTTGAAACCTCGACCAGCATTGTTCCAATGGCAGAGCACACTCGCTGGGCGAAATGGCC
>NW_025142653.1:0-1262 GCF_004010195.1 Chiloscyllium plagiosum | reverse complement strand
TAATATAGACTAAGGCATCATATGGGTTTGTGCTTACTGATGTTGCTGTACACTACATGTACATAATTGAACACATTCCATTGACTCCAGAGCCTGAACGTGAAGTGAGTTCTTTACACTGAACAGCACATTCATGATGTCATGTAATTGTTTAAAGGAGCCCTTTCTGTTTCATCTCGAATTTACATCATAACACAATACTCTACTCTTTTCCTTTTCAAGAGTGGAAACCCTTTTCCAATAACATTGTCCCTACTGATTTAACTAACATTTGGTTGGTGCACATCACAGCGAAAGCTAGTCCTTACACAATTTTCATATCTTGGCTCCGAGGTGTGCTGTCTGTCATTACAAATGGGCACATATCATTTGTTCTTGATGTGTGGTTAATGTCTAGTATGACATCCCCATTATACGAGTTGTGATCCTGTGTGATTTGTAGTTGATAATATACGGTTTCGATATGTTGTCTATTTCTTCACTAGACTCCACCATTGTTTATCACAATCCCATAGAACCCAGACTAGACACAATGACGTAGTACCTTTCCACTAGCCCATAGGTTCACATGAAAGTCTTGAATTATTTTGCTCTGTCTCGGTTCAAGTTGGGATAACTCTCCATGCTCATTAATCATCTTCTTCAACCATCTTCTCCCTTCTCTCCAACAATGTGTAGATGCAGTTGGCTGGTGAGAGTGGTGGGACAAGAGTTGCAATGACCTGTCTCCCAAACATATGAACTGCCAGTGGGGGTAAACCATTACTGAGAGGAGTAGCTAATGTTATCTGACAATCTTAGCAAGTCACTTTATGTTTGTCTATCATGAACCTTACTTTTGTGTGACCATTCAATTGAAGGTGTAGTGAGGAAGAGGAAATACATAACACATTTCATAGAGTCGTAAAGATGTACAGCATGGAAACAGACCTTTCGGTCAAATCCGTCCATGCCGACCAGATATCCAACCAAATCTAATCCCACCTGCCAGCACCCGGCCCATATCCTTCCAAACCATTCCTATTCATATACCCATGTTACAATTGTACCAGCCTACACCACTTCCTCTGGCAGCTCATTCCATACACGTACCACACTCTGTGTGAAAAAATTGCCCATCAGGTCTCTTTAATATCTTTCCCCTCTCACCCTAAACCTACACCCTCTAGTTCTGGACACCCCGACCCCAGGGAAAAGACTTTGCCTATTTACCCTATCCATGCCCTTCATAAATTCGTAAACCTCTATAAGGTCACCCCTCA
>NW_025142652.1:0-1262 GCF_004010195.1 Chiloscyllium plagiosum | reverse complement strand
TCGGAATCCCCAGTGTAGGTGTACTTTGAAACGGCTTTTTCAGTTCAACTCGGCCGCTGGGATCCATTGCAACGGACCTTGGTTGTGCTACCCTTTTCATGGGCCATGTCACTTCAGGGCGCCTCCAGATTTGTGTAATGTGGGATAAACGTTCTTCAGTCGAAGCGTATGCCCCAAAAGGCTAACAATTGTTTCTTCATGTGAGACCTTGGAATTTGCTGAATTACTTGCACTCTGTCTTCACCAATGGCCTTCCCTTGTTCAGTTATTACGTGACTGAAGGACTTCACCTGTTGTTGCATAAATCGAAGCTTTGCGAGACTGGCTTTGTGCCCTTCCCTCGTGCAATGCAAAGGAATCCTTCTCACATTGTTCCTCTGTCGTTGCTACTATGAAGCAATCGTCTACAGATTGCAGAAGCGCAGACCCAGAGGTTAAAACAAGAGTCTCCAGACTCCTGCGTAGAGCCTCATTATATATGGTGGGTGACTCACAGCAACATTGACAAAGTCATGTGAACTCATAAGATTTCCCTTTGAATGAAAAAGCGAACCAGAATTGACTATCTGGATGCACTGTTACACTAAAGAATGTATTTGCTAAATCCACAGCAGGAAACCATTTACTGTCCGGTCTAAATTGAACTAATACAGTATAGGGTTTGGGAACATTTGATGCGCGCGGGACAACACTGTTATTGACTGCCTGTAGGTCTTGAACAAACCTGTATTCCTCCGGTTCACTTGGAATTTTTGCCTTTTTGATCAGAAAAATGGGAGTTCTCACCGGTGAGTTGACATTGGGAATTATCTCTCCAGCCTTTGGGAAGGATTGAAAGACTGGAGTAACTACGTCAATGGCCTCGGGTTTTTACGGGTATTGTGCCCTGCAAGGACGATACTCCGACTTCGTGGTTACTCGTATTGGTTCACAACCTCGTATAAGCCCCGAATCATGTTTTCCTTTTACGCATAATTCAGTTAGGACCGTTATTAATCTTGGGTCTGAGAAGTTCATCTTAGGGAAACGCCAGGCCAGCCTTTTAGGCTCTTCAGGGCTCGCGGGGGTTACCTCGACTGTTCTATTGCCTGAGTTGGACAAATTAATTTCTTCCTAGATATCCGCACATCTGCATTAAACCACATACCCACATCGTCCCAGAACACCCAACATTACTTTCTTTATGCCTTTCGCACCCATGGCCCAAAATCTTGCCACCAGTCACTGGGCACCTTCGCCAGTGACACGCGAGGAGCGTAGTC
>NW_025142651.1:0-1262 GCF_004010195.1 Chiloscyllium plagiosum | reverse complement strand
CTCTAACCTTCCACCATCCATTTCACCTCCCTGTCTGTACAGAGTCCTCCAGTTCCTGCAGAGTTTCCAGCCAATCCTCCCTTTGTGTAACGTTCTGAACCACTTGAACGCTCCCGTGATCTGTATCCTTGCTCTCTCTCTCTCTTGAATATTCTCTGTCTCCGTGACTAACTCCCATCACTACAATGTTCCTGACCTCTGACCACCTCTAGTCAGTACTAGCCTTCCTCCTCTCGAACATCCTGCAGACATGAAATTCATCCATGTGTCTGAAATGTCATTTCAGTTGTTGTGACAACTTTCGTTCACACAACTGCCTCTGTCTATAACCTCAACCAGTCCATAGAATCCAAGCTAACTCGGTAACCTCACCCACTGTGTACAACTCAGCATATTACTAACTTCATCCAGTCTCCCCAACTGTCCCAAAGCCTGTAATTGTCTAGACAGTCCACATCCCTCCCTATTGCGTTAACCTCCTCCAGGCCCTCTCATGGGCACCTTCTCCTGTTCCTGACTATATTCTCCTTCAGTTCCAATAAACCCTTGTGAACTTTGTGACCTGGTCTAATGTCTGCAGTGCTCTTTGTAATCAGGTATAGGGTGGCTCAGTAGTTAGCACTGCAGTCTCATAGCGTCAGGGAACTGGTTTCAATTCCAGCCTTGGGCAACTGTCTGTGTGGACGCATGTTCTCCTCCCTGACTGTGTAGGTTTCTTCCGGGTGCTCTTGTGTCCTCCCACAGTCCAAACTTTGCACGATAAGCGGGTTGGCCATCATAAATTGACTGTAGTATTCAGGAATGTGTGGAATAAGTAAGTTCACCAAGAGAAATGCAGGGTTTAATGGATAGGTAGAGGGGTGAGTCTGGATAGGATGCTCTTCAGAGGGTTGGAATGGACTGCTTGGGCCGAATGGCCTGTTTCCACACTGTGGAGTTTCTATTTAGGTTATTGTCCAGTTCTCTCAGCTATCCCCGTCTCTTGAACCTTGCCTCATCCCCAAAACTCTCCTTATCATCTGTACTCTCCTCCAGTCTCTAAAACACTCCTTGTCGATGTAAGATCCTCCAGTCCTTACAAAGATCGATATGACTGTCACCTCTTCCTGCTCTTCGAACCCTCCCTAAAATTATTTACATTCTTGACAGCACTCCCAATCACTGTTCCCTCTTGAAACTCCCATAACCGTTTGGACCTCTGAAACCTCATCTGGACTTTGTCAACTTCGTTTTGACAGTTACGAAGTGAGACTTGCTCAATA
>NW_025142650.1:0-1262 GCF_004010195.1 Chiloscyllium plagiosum | reverse complement strand
GCGTCCCTTTATAAAGAATGTTTCGTCCTCTTTAGCAACGGAAGGCAGCAAAGTTTCCAACCTTAATGTACGGGTTTCAGACGGGATTTTGAAACCAACATTTAAAAGTGACATTGGCGTGTAAGAAGCACAATCCTCCAGGGTGTTTTATTCTTCAGCATCAGGGAGATATGAGCCTCTCTTAAGGATGGAGGGAGGGGTTCTTGACTGTATGAGTGACGGAACACGTTAAACATCAGCCCTGACAATAGGTTTATAAATTATGTATAAAATTCACCAGGAAATCCATCAGGAACATGCGCCTTTACATTCTGAAGCTGCTTCACACCCTCCTGCGCTGACAATGGTGCATAAAGACACAACACCTATTCAGGGGTTACTCCTGGAAGACCCAGGTTCTTAAAAAATGACTCCATATTAATCCATCTCTCCTCACAATGTTCAGTCTGAAATAATTCGGACAAAAATCTCGGACAGGAGGCATTAATCTTTTTGGAATTGAAGGTAAGAATCCCAGTACCTTCCCTAATTGAGGTAATGGCTTCAGGGGGCGCTCGTTTGCATGGCAAGTTAGGCTAAATACTTGCCTGGCTTATCAAGACGTTCAAACAGCCTTTGTTTTGCAAAAGTGAGTTCCTTCTTGGTTGTCTGTGTGAGTGTGGAATTCATTGTAGACCAAAGCGTGGTGATCCTCTGCAGCTTAATCACTGGGAGTCTCTCAGCCGTGTTTCAAACAAACATTGCTGCTCCCCCTCCTACCGCTTCCTGAGGAATAATGATTCCCTTGGCATCAGCGTTAGCAGTTTCCTATAGAATGGATGGGTTACTGGTTGAATCTGAATTAATGGCTAAGAAAAATCTGAAATCATTACAGAAATATTCAATGAACTAACTAGCCTGAAGAAAAAGGGGATCTGTTCGCCAGCATCTCGAAACTATTATACTGCTTCATGGTCAGAAATGGTAATTTTCCCAATTGTGCAGGATGCCACCGAGTCTAAGATTGTTGCAGGGATGTGGAAGAGATCAACCTTCGTGTGCCATTTCTGCGGGTTAAAGAAGAAAATAAAATCCCTACTTGTGAGGTAGATCTGTCTCCAGACATCCACCAGCTCTTGTTCTGCACAAGTATCAAGTAATTGCTTACATTAAACTGTCCACTGTGGGGTCCATAAGACAGTTGGAAACTTCTACACTAATGCGCCACGAGGTAAGATAACTTAATTTGCAAAATGCATCTACCACGGTATTAAGAGGGTGCG
>NW_025142649.1:0-1262 GCF_004010195.1 Chiloscyllium plagiosum | reverse complement strand
CCTGCCAGAAGCTAAATTTCATCACATGCCACAATATATATTTACCTGCCATTTCTGCCGTGCTTCTCACTTCTTGAACTTTCTATTCATTCACTTAAATTCTTACTATCTCTGGAAGTAAGTCTTTTAACTTCTCCAGCGGATTAATCTCCGTTCAAGCCTCACAGGTCTTATCCATTTTTAAGGCCAGCACCAACCTGTCAAAATAACTGTGGTTAATTCTTTCAAACTGACCTGGTTCCGTCTCTAATTTTCTGAACTTCTGTCTATATGCTTCTAGTACCAATTCATACCAATCAAAATAGCCAATTTGACATCTTGATAATCTCTTGATCCCTCATCTGACAGCGCTGCATATGCCTCACCAGCTGTGCCCATCAACTTAGTCTGAACTAGCATTACCCACAAGTTCACTGGACACGTCATCTGACGAGCCATTTTCTCAAATGAAATAAAAAAGAGTTTGACATTTTTCTCACCAAATATGGCAAGTTACTGACCTAGTTGTATACATCACTACGTTCTCCCTTCATATCCATCCTGTTATTTAACTTTCTTGTCTAATTTCCAACTTCTGAGTTTCAAATCCCCTCTCTCTTTCTTTTTCCTCTCTTTCTCTCTCGTCTCTCTCTGTTTCCGTCCCTTTATTTATCTTCTAACTCCAGTTGCCACATTTGCAATTTAAGTTTTTATAACTCTACTGCAGTTGCCTATTTCTCTGATACATCAAAGTGCTTGACCATCTCCATTACAATTTCAACTTCTCTTTTATCCCTGGTTAAACCCAATTCCAACCTATTTGCTATTCTAAAAAATGTCCTCCTTCTGTCTTTCGAAACTTCCTTGGAAAATTTGGGAACCTCTTTAGTAATGTTAAAAGCCATTTACCTCACTTTTCATTTAACCAACCACAAGTAACAAAATTAAACGAATTATCCCACTGGCTTTATTTGAAGATCAAAGTCACTAATTGCAATGAGTTGGAATTTGCTGGGACCTGTTATATCTCAAATCTATTCAGGTCGGTCCAAGTGCCACACTGCAAGGCCCCAAACTGTTATGACATCAATGTCGAACCCCTCTGTTAATGAAAACCATACACCTAGAAAAGCTCACCTCACATCATAATCTGTCAAAACGTGAGCGACAGAGAACTCCTAAATTAAATTCCATGAATAAACAAAAAATAACAATTTATATGTATGCAAGTTAGCTCACTGAGCTTGAAAGTATGTTTTCAGAAGTACCATGACTAGGTGACA
>NW_025142648.1:0-1262 GCF_004010195.1 Chiloscyllium plagiosum | reverse complement strand
CTGTCTCCTTTTGTAAACAGACTGGAACTTATACATCCTTGCACAGCTCTGGAAATTCTCCCAGATACAAGGAAATGGTAAAAAGAAAGATTGAAAGTTTTATAGTCGGTCCGTCAATAACCCTCAGCTATTCCATCCAGACTGAGTAAATATTCCCTTTTATTATGATATGAAATGTGCTGTAAGTAAGGGGTTAACTGAACCTGTTTGTTCAGTGACTGTGATTGATGTCAATCTCCATGTATTGTAATTATTCCAGTGGAGGGTTTCCATTTTGTACTGATAAATGGGCTCCGTCAACATATTATTACACAGTATGAGCGGGGGGAATCACAGACAACAATGACAGGGATCAGTGGCTCCAGAGAGACGGGGAAGAGACATCAGAATCTGAGAACTTTTGACTGGAATGTT
This sequence comes from Chiloscyllium plagiosum, assembly GCF_004010195.1. NCBI lineage: Eukaryota > Metazoa > Chordata > Chondrichthyes > Orectolobiformes > Hemiscylliidae > Chiloscyllium > Chiloscyllium plagiosum. The sequence continues at coordinate 848 of NW_025142648.1, read as the reverse complement.
CCAACAATGGACAGGGGTCTATCCGATTCTATTTGGTATCTTTCTACATATTATGATCGGTTCTCGTTATCATGGCGGATCTATTATGTTCTTCGCATTATTCAATATAATTATTATCCTCTCCTGTCTATCGTTGGTGTCCCTGGTATGTCTCACTGTCCAGATATTTTTTGTGTAAACCAGCTATGACTGCATTTCTGTTCTTTCATATAGTCTACACTTCTTGACCAATAGTGTTCCTAGTGATACTTTGAATCCATTTCAATTCCTGTCTCCCTCCTTGCATCTGACAGTATTATTCATGGGTCTCTAAGTTGACCTACTCAGTTGCAGATTGTCTCACTGCCCTTGTTATTTAAATATTGGGACCTTGGTGGTCATTGTCGTCTATTATGTTTACAAACTCGACTTTCTTCTTGGGATTCCATTCTATCCCTGGCCAAGATATTTTATTTTCATTCATTTGTGGTACTTGGGTGTTGTTGGCTGCCAGCATTGATAGCACATCTCTATTTGCCCTTGAGAAGGCGAGAGTGAGCTGCCTTCTTGAATAAGGAGGGAATACCAGGATTTTGACACAACGACTGTGAAGGGATGGGGAGGGAGGTGGGAGATGAAACATGCAAGTGTTGTTTGAAACAGACGAATCACAACTTTGATGATCCCTTTGCCCTGACTATTATTAATTTTAAATATTCACTGCTCCATAATATACTTCACTGTCTTAACCCATCTATTGTTTGAACCTTGAGCTGTGAAATACATTCTTAATGATGACAACAATCTGCTGCTGACACTCTCGGGTTGAAACCTGTAGAAACAAAGCTGATTCGAAATCATATCAAAAT
>NW_025142647.1:0-1262 GCF_004010195.1 Chiloscyllium plagiosum | reverse complement strand
CCTCTAGAAATGGCCTCTGTCCCCATCCGCACACAATCCCCTGTTGTTCCAATCCCACTGTTACATCTTGGCAACAGTGTGGTGCCATTCGTACATTTGCACCTGAGTAACGTTCAATGTTCTCACACCCACTGTGTTACCTGTGAACGCATTGGACCCAATCCGCAGCTTTTTACCGAAGCAACGGACTGATACTCCACAACGTTCCCTCTGTTACTCTGTCAACGACCAATAATGCACAGCACCACCAAATCCTGTCTCTGTTTCCTTACAACGGAAGATGAGAGAGGAATCGAAGAAGCTAGGTTTGGAAAGAGGGATATTAAGAGATAGAGAGTGCAAGACCGAGAGAGAATGTGAACGAGAATATCGAATGGGCAAAAAAACTGAGTGTGATAACGGAAATAGCAGAGAGAAATATATATAGAGGGACAATGTGAGCGCTGGAAGGAGATATGGATAGAAACCGACAAAGCGAATGAGTTGAATTCTGCCGAAGGCCAGATCGATCTGAGTGACCCAGAGGTGAAAGTAGAGATGGAGTGACTTCAATTAATCACCTGAGATCAGCTCCGTTACTCTTACTTTCCCTGAGGACCAGGACTTGGTGCTGAGTCAGTCTCTCTCCAGCTCAGCTTCTTCAACACAATCAGAAATAACAATATAGCTCACTCTGCTGCTTGGAACTTCTTAATAAACACGTTTATTGTTTACAATTTGAAGTGAACCATGCAGATATTGGGATGCGTCTTTGCTTAATGGCCCCTGAATTGTGAGAAGCTTTGAAATGTGTCCCTATAATTCCCTGTGGGACAAGATTTGACAAAACAGCACGATCCTCAATCGGTTATCACGGTGGCAGGTTGTTTTGTTGTTGAAACAATGAACGGAATCGAGAAAGACCTTAAGGTATTGATTTTTGAGGGAATGTAATTGATTTTTGTATTTGGGCAAAGGGATATTTCAACACATCCTTCAGCTGATTTCTGAACTTTTTCTGGGTTACAGCATAAATCACAGTGTTTGTGCAGCAACTGAGGAGCTGCAGTATGAAGCCCAATTCCGTCACGAATCTATGTAGAAAAATAACATTAAACCCAATAAGATGCATCCGGTACCATATAGAATACACCATTAACGTTGACCATAACAGGATGAAATTTGCCGAGATCACAAACAGTAAAATGACAGATTTTTGTCGATTTCTCATTTCTGTGTCACACTGAGCATTCACATTATTGTGAGCCCGGAGTCTCATGCGG
>NW_025142646.1:0-1262 GCF_004010195.1 Chiloscyllium plagiosum | reverse complement strand
AGGTAGTGAGAAAAGAGGTATATCTGAGGCTGACACATTTGAGAAGTTCGACAGTCAAGGCAGGCAAGGGCAAGGCACTGAACGAGGTAGGATTAAGCAGTGGCACTGCATTTATTTCAATGTAAGAGGCCTAATATGGAATACAGATGAGCTCAGGATATGGTTTTGAACCTGGCAATTGTATGTCATGGGTATTAAGGAACTTTGCTCAGGGATGGACAGAACTGGCAGTTTTATGTTCCAGGGTATAGATGCAAGGGGAAGGATACAAATGGGGATAAGAGAGGAGGGAGTGTGGCATTTTTGATGAGGGATACCATTACAGTTGTGCTTAGGAAGGATACTCATGGGAGTACGTCCAGTGAAGTTTCTTGGGTGGAATTGGGAAATAAGAAAGGGATCATCACCTGTTTTCTGTTGTCTGCGTGGGTTTCATCTGAGTGCTCGGGTTTGCTCCCACAGTCCAAAGATGTGAAGGTTGGGTGAATTGTCCAGGCTAAATTGCCCATGGTGTTCTGGGTTGTACAGGTTGGGTGGATTATCCAGGCTGAATTGCCCATAGTGTTCAGGGATGTGCAGGTTAGATAGATTTGTCATGGGAATTGCAGCGTTACAGGGGTAGGGTAGGTGGCTCTCAGAGTCAGTGTAGATGTGATGTGCCGAATGGCCTGTTTCCACACTCAGGGTTCTCTGATATTTCTACTAGTTTTAAAATATTTACAGAAAATAATAGATCAGATCTAAAAGTTAATGTTTTAAATTTGACAAAGGCCAATTTTGATGGTACAAAGCATGCACTTTCAATATTTGTTTGCTATTCCCACATAAAGGGATGGCTGGAAAGTGAGAACATAAGGAAGAGGAGCAGGAATAGGCCATTTGTCCCCTCAAACCTGCTCTGCCATTAAATAAGATCAAGGCTAATCGTTTCATGGCCTCAGCTTCGCTGTCCTGCACTCTCACCATAACCCTTAATTCCTTTCCTTTTCACAAACCTACCTTTTGCCTTAAAGACATTCAAGACAATTGCCTCAACTGCTTCACCCAGCAAGAAATACCACAGATTCACATACCTTTAGCTGAAGACGCTCCTCCTGAATGCAGTCCTAAATCTGGTCCCCCTTATTTTGACGCTGTGCTCGTTGACCTGCCCCCAATGAAAATAAACTCCCTGCTTATATCTTACCTATTCCCTTCATAATTTTAATATTCTTATATTCAACATCCCATTTTTCTAAATTCCAACGAGAACACAACCAGTT
>NW_025142645.1:0-1262 GCF_004010195.1 Chiloscyllium plagiosum | reverse complement strand
CACTGCATCTTGTAACAATTCTCTCTCGTGCTGTCTTTCCGTGATTAACCCCTTCAATTCCTCCCTTCTCTTCTTCGGTTCAGCTTTCCTTTACTCGTCCTCAACCCATTTAATCTCTCCTCCTATTTCCACAGTTCCTTTTATAAAAGGACATTACTTGGTGTTTTCTGTGTTAGAGTAAAGAGGCGGTTTGTCTACCTTCTGCAACTCTGGATACAAAGGAGAATTGTCTTCCTTACCTTTAGTTTCCACAGGCCGCTTCTGTTGTTCTTTTGCAGCTTGCATGCTCCCAAAAGACGCCTGTTATGCTCTTACCAGTTTTAGATTTCGTCCCCCCGACTGAATTTTTTTATTATTTCTAACTCCTGTTCCTTTCCAGGCTTTACTTTTTAGAATCACCTTTGATTTATGATTTTTAATTAATCTACCCATTTCAGCACACATATTTATAGCTTCTTTTGGCCAATTGGTTTGCAATTCTTAGTTTTTTGTTCCCCCATTTCTTGGAGATCATCACAATGTCATGTTTTGAGACTCGGAATATTTTACCCAATATTTCAACTATGCCTCATTTACTCATCCTGACATGCATTTCAGTGAAGCTAATCTATTGTCCCTATTCTCACATATCACTCCTCAATGTCTCACCAGTCTGGTAATGCAATGCGAATTATTATTATTAGTATTCGCTAAATGAACAACTCATAATCATCCTTTATCGATCTTCAGTCCTAAACGTCCTTGGTTCTACCTAATTAATAACATGCAACCTGTCCTCGTTCGCTCTTCCCATATGGACCCTTACTCTTCTCGGACTTCACCCTCAGAACATGCGAGGACTTTTTCCTGCACTGTCCGTTCAACCCTCGCCACCAGCGATGCGTTATACACAGTGACTTCCTTTGCCTTGCCTGTCCAGCCCCTTGTCACCTGTGAGGCGATATACATGGGGAATTTCTAACACCACGTGAAATTAAATTCCAGCCAAATTCTACTTTCCATTCCCACTAAACCCAATGCACAGTCATCTCGATCAATCCTCTGATTCTCCTCAAATCTCAATATATGATCAATCTTCTTGGACCGTTGGATTTGAGAGAACTACCACCAGTTTTCCTACAGCCCTGCGTTCCTGAGGATCTCCATCACTCTGCAGAATTTTTCAGAATTAACAGTGAAACACTTACCTTTTTACCATTTATAGTGTCGGGCTTAGGAGTGTCCCCGAGCGATTGGGAAGCGCCCTCAGGTCGCTGCCACTT
>NW_025142644.1:0-1262 GCF_004010195.1 Chiloscyllium plagiosum | reverse complement strand
AGGGTCCGAACATCTCACTGCAGGTAAAAAGGGCGCGAACACCTCACAGCAGGTAGAAAGGGACCGAACATCTCACTGCAGGGAAAAAGGGCCTGAACATCTCACTGCAGGTAAAAAGGGTCCGAACATCTCACTGCAGGTAAAAAGGGCCCGAACATCTCACTGCAGGTAAAAAGGGCCCGAACATCTCACTGCAGGTAAAAAGGGCCCGAATATCTCACTGCAGGTAAAACGGGCCCGAACATCTCACTGCAGGTAAAAAGGGCCCGAACACCTCACTGCAGGTGAAAAGGGTGCGAACATCTCACTGCAGGGAAAAAGGGCCCGAACATCTCACTGCAGGCAAAACGGGCCCGAACATCTCACTGCAGGTAAAAAGGGCCCGAACACCTCACTGCAGGTGAAAAGGGCCCGAACATCTCACTGCAGGTAAAAAGGGCCCGAACATCTCACTGCAGGTGAAAAGGGTGCGAACATCTCACTGCAGGCAAAACGGGCCCGAACATCTCACTGCAGGTAAAAAGGGCCCGAACATCTCACTGCAGGTAGAAAGGGATCGAACACCTCACTGCAGGTGAAAAGGGTGCGAACATCACACTGCAGGTAAAAAGGGCCCGAACATCTCACTGCAGGTAAAAAGGGGGCGAACATCTCACTGCAGAAAAAGGGGGCGAACATCTCGCTGCAGGTAGAAAGGGCCCGAACATCTCACTGCAGGTAAAAAGGGCCCGAACGTCTCACTGCAGTGCAGGTAGAAACGGCCAGAAAAGTTCACTGCAGGTAAAAATGGCGAGAACATGTCACTGCATGTAAACAGGGCCCGAACATCTCACTGCAGGTAAAAAGGGCCAGAAAATCTCACTGCAGGTAGAAAGGGCCCGATCATCTCACTGCAGGGAGAAACGGCCAGAAAAGTTCACTGCAGGTAAAAATGGCGAGAACATGTCACTGCATGTAAACAGGGCCCGAACATCTCACTGCAGGTAGAATGGGCCCGAACATCTCACTGCAGGTAGAATGGGCCTGAACATCTCACTGCAGGTAAAAAGGGCCCGAACATCGCACTGCAGGTAAAAAGGGCTCGAACATCTCACTGCAGGTAAAAAGGGCTCGAACATCTCACTGCAGGTAAAAAGGGTCCGAACATCGCACTGCAGGTAGAAAGGGCCCGAACATCTCACTGCAGGGAGAAAGGGCCTGAACATCTCACTGCAGGTAAAAAGGGTCCAAACATCTCACTGCAGGTAAAAAGGGCCCGAACA
>NW_025142643.1:0-1262 GCF_004010195.1 Chiloscyllium plagiosum | reverse complement strand
ATTGACCATCCGTCAGCGCCCACTCCCTCAACACTCACCCTCTAACGGCACCCACTCCCTCAGCGCTGACCCTCCCACAGCGCCCGCTCCCTCAGCGCTGACCCTCCAGTAGCGCTCACTCCCTCAGCGCTGACCCTCTGACAGTGCCCACTCCCTCAGTGCTGACCCTCCGACAGTGCCCACTCCCTCAGTGCTGACCCTCCCACAGCACCCACTCCCTCAGAGCTGACACTCTGACAGTGCCCGCTCCCTCAGCATTGACCCTCTGATATCGCCCACTCCCTCAGCACTGATCCTCTGATAGTGCCCATTCCCTCAGCACTGACCCTCCGACAGCGCCCACTCCCTCAGCGCTGACCCTCCGACAGTGCCCACTCCCTCAGCGCTGACCCTTCGACAGTGCCTACTCCCTCAGTGCTGACCCTCCGACAGTGCCCACTCCCGCAGCACTGACCCTCCCACAGCACTTACTCCCTCAGCGCTGACCCTCTGACAGTCCCCACTCCCTCAATGCTGACCCTCTGACAGTGCCCACTCCCTCAGCGCTGACCCTCCCACAGGACCCGCTCCCTCAGCGCTGACCCTCTGATATCGCCCACTACCTCAGCACTGCCACTCCGACAGCACCCACTCCCTCAGCATTGATCCTCCGACAGCGCCCACTCACTCAGCACTGACCCTCCGACAGTGCCCACTCCCTCAGCACTGACCCTCCGACAGCGCCCACTCACTCAGCACTGACCCTCCGACAGTGCCCACTCACTCAGCACTGACCCTCCGACAGCGCCCGCTGCCTCAGCGCTGACCCTCCGACCGAGTCCACTCAAACAGCGCTGACCCTCCCACAGTGCCCGCTCCCACAACACTCACCGTCTGATAGTGCCCACTCCCTCAGCACTGACCCTCCGACAGCACCCACTCCCTCAGTGCTGACCCTCCGACAGCACCCACTCCCTCAGCACTGACCCTCCGACAGTGCCCACTCACTCAGCACTGACCCTCCGACAGCACCCACACCCTCAGCGCTGACCCTCTGATAGTGCCCACTCCCTCAGCACTGACCCTCCGACAGTGCCCACTCCCTCAGCACTGACCCTCTGACTGCACCCGCTCCGTCAGCGCTGACCCTCTGATAGTGCCACTCCCTCAGCACTGACCCTCCGACAGTGCCCACTCCCTCAGCACTGACCCTCCGACAGCGCCCACACCCTCAGCGCTGACCCTCTGATAGTGCCCACTCCCTCAGCACTGACACTCCGACA
>NW_025142642.1:0-1262 GCF_004010195.1 Chiloscyllium plagiosum | reverse complement strand
TGTCACCAAAGGTTCAAGGCAACAGATAGCAATTATGCTGATGCTTGACATCTACAAGGCCATTTCTATTCATTAGAATCACAGATTGTCTTACAGATCAAGTGGGAAGGAGAGATGATGATGATCCTTATGGCAACCTGAGACAGTGCGATAATTAATCCCACGTTGTTAGTCTCACTCTATAACATAAGCCAGTTAGCCAGCAGAGTGAGCGAACTGGATTCCGTGTACTGTAAAGCTATAACAAACAGATCAGTATATTAACAATTGGTAGTAGTTCATGTAGAACCAGCCGCGATACCTTTCAACCCCACCAGCTCTTCTTATACTAAACTTCTTCAGTTGCAGTTGTCATACAATTTCTTTCCAATGAAAGCAAAACAATTCATGAGTGTGTCACTTTTGCATCCTCATCCAGGCAGCCCAAAATCTCTGTCGCTGTTAAATTCGCTCCTTGTGTGTCAGCATGTGGCTTTTCAAATATTTTGGAATCAGCTTCTATTTTCTTTTTTCTTTCTGAAAAATCATCTCCGTTTTCAATAACTCTCAGAATAAAAAGTACCTGCTGTAAACTTCTTTGTATTCCTGGCTGGTTTTGATGCTCTAACCTTTAGTTATACATTCACCTCAACGAGGGAATTTCCCTCCTATTTACCCTTACCAACCTCACATCAGCTGAAAACCCTCCATTAGGATACAACTCAGTCATTCCTGATTTGGTCCGCTTATTCTTCATCTCTCCCATCATCCCATTAAACCCCTTAATTTCTTATCTCTTGGCTTTATCTCCCAGTAAATCTCATTTCCGTCGTCTTGAACGATTTTGTATCAAGGGAACTCTCACCATATCCTTCCTGCCCATATTCCAACCCCCAACACCCATGTATCACATCATGTCTTTATGTCCCAGTAAATTTCGTCCTCAGAAATGATGTTGGGCCTAATTCAACGCATGAAAACTTACCACTGTGCTATGCAATCTCATTGCCAGTACAGGAAAGATGTGGGCTATTTCACTTACAGCTGAATCGGTTGGCTGCAGCAACATTGCGTCAAATTGCAGTCACATAGGTGAAAGTTGTGTTCATTTTTAATTTCTTCTCAACGTATGCTGAAGTAACACACTGAGGAATCAATTAATATTGTATGATATACATAAGGGGGCGCGCTAATCTGAGGTTATGAGATCAGTGTCGTTTGAATAACTTAGACCAGAGATTATTCAAATTTCAGGCTCATGAGATTGACAGAGAGCGATGTTG
>NW_025142641.1:543-1262 GCF_004010195.1 Chiloscyllium plagiosum | reverse complement strand
GTGAGTGGGTCAGGGTAATAGCGACGCAGTAAGCGTGAGGGGGTCAGGGTGATACTGACACAGGAACTGTGAGGGGGTCAGGATGACAGCGACATAGTCAGTGTGATGGGGACAGCGTGACAGTGATACCGTAAGTGTGAGGGGGTCAGGGTGATTGTCACACAGTAAGTGTGTAGGGGTCAGGGTGATAGTGACGCAGTAAGTTTGTGGGTGTCAGGGTGACAGTGACGCAGCAATCGTGAGGGGATCCAGGGTAATAGTGACGCAGTAAGTATGAGGGATCAGGCTGATCGTGATGCAGTAAGTGTGAGGGGGTCCGCGTGATAGTGACGCAGTAAGTGTGAGGGGGTCGGGGTGATAGTGACAAAGTAAGTATGAGGGGTCGTTGTGATAGTGATGCAGGAACTGTGAGGGAGTCAGGGTGATAGCTTCACAGTAAATGTGAGGGGTCAGGGTGATAGTGTCCCAGTAAGTGTGAGGGGGTGAGGGTAATAGTGACGCAGTTTGTGCGAGGGGGTCAGTGTGAGAGTGACACAGTCAGTGTGAGGGGGTCAGGGTGATAGCTACGCAGTAAGCGAGAGGGGGTCAGGCTAATCGTGATGCAGTAAGTGTGAGGGGTCAGGATGATAGCGACACAGTAACTGTGAGGGAGTCCGGGTGATAGTGATGCAGTAAGTGTGAAGGGCAAGATGATATTGATGCAGTAAGTGTGAGGGGGT
>NW_025142641.1:0-288 GCF_004010195.1 Chiloscyllium plagiosum | reverse complement strand
AAGGAACAGGAGAATCGACGTTTCGGGCATAAGCCCTTCTTCAGGAATGCCCGAAACATCGATTATCCTGTTCCTTGGATGCTGCCTGACCTGCTGCGCTTTTCCAGCAACACATTTTCAGCTCTGATCTCCAGCATCTGCAGTCCTCACTTTCTCCTTATAGTGACGCAGTAAGTGTGAGGGGGTCAGGCTGATAGTGACACAGTCAGTGTCGGGATGTTAGGGTTATAGTGTCGCAATAAGTGTGAGGAGGTCAGGGTGACAGTGACACAGTAAGTGTGAGGGTGT
>NW_025142640.1:0-1262 GCF_004010195.1 Chiloscyllium plagiosum | reverse complement strand
CCCTTTGGTCCCTTTTATATTTTTCCCCTCCCGTTTTAAATCTATGACATATAGTTTTGGACTCCCCCATCCTATGGAAAAGTTCTTGGCTATTTACTATCCATGCCCCTCATTGTTTTGTAAACCTCTATAAGGACACCCCTCAGCCTCCAACACTCCAGGTAAAGTAGCTCCAGCCTATTCAGCTTCTCCCTATAGTTCAAATCCTCCAACCCTGGCAACATCCTTGTAAATCTTTTCTGAACCCTCGCTAGTTTCACAACATCTTCCTGTAGTAGGGAGATCAGAATTGCATGCAATACTCCAAAACTAGCTGAATCAATATTCTGTACTGCTGCAACATGACCTCCCAACTCCTACACCCAATGCACTGACCAATAAATTAACGCATACCAAACACCTTCTTCACTATCCACTTTCAAGGAATTATGAACCTGTACTCCAAGGTCTCTTTGTTCAGCAACATTCCCCAAGACCTCACCATTAAGTACATAAGTCCTGCCCTGATTTGCCTGTCCAAAATGCAGCACCTCACCTTTATCTGAATTAAACTCCATCTGCCACTCCTCAGCCCATTGGCCCATCTGATCAAGGTCCCATTGCACTCTGAGGTAACCTTCTTCACTGTCCACTACACCTCCAATTTTAATGTCATCTGCAAACTCACTAACCATATCTCCTAAGTTCACATCCAAATCATTTATATAAATGACAAAACGTTTTTGTGGATGATAATAAAGATAAAATAGATGTGTAATAAAATATTGACAATACAATCCATGAGCAACTAATAGCATCTGTGGTATATCAAGTTGGTTTAATGTTTGTACTTTCTGCTGTGTCTATAATACTTCATGTATTTACTGCACAGGCCAATTTCCCTGAAGAGAACTGAATGGACCAAAAAAAATTTGTATTCCATACACAAGTGCTCACACATACATACTCCAACACATGCACTTGTATTGTTCAATTAACCCAATTATGTGTCTGTTCTATCTTCCTATCTTCCTGATGAAGGGCTAATGCCCGAAACTTCAATTTTCCTGCTCCTCAGATGCTGCCTGATCTGCTGTGCTTTTTCAGCACCACACTCTTGACACTATCTTCCTATCATGTTTGATTAATTAAACCTGGATGTGGTTACTGTGAACAAGACATTGAACAGTAGCCAACCAACTATAAGATGAGTGGAGACAACTAAAGCATCAAATAAAACTTTAGTGCACGTGTCGAAACTGGAATGAATTACACTTGCATAT
>NW_025142639.1:0-1262 GCF_004010195.1 Chiloscyllium plagiosum | reverse complement strand
TCAAACTAAGGCAATGCTTTAAACATACTCAAACAAATTCTCACTAGGCTTCTGACTACCAGGGGCTTGCTTATCCTCACTGTCTTCCTAACTAAGCGCACCCTCAGCCGTTATCTCCAGCCTTTTATACTGATTGTCCTTTTTCAGTTTTTGCTCTTCAAAAGCTCTCTCTTTCTCTCTCCCCTGTTGTCATTCTTTCTTTTTACTCTCTGTTCTGCTGCGCTCTTCCCACCTCCCCCCCCACCCCACTTGTGCATTTTATCGAAAGTCAAATGTTTCATTTTGACCGCCCTTTCCTTACCTCTCGACGTTAACTCAAGTTGCTTCATTTGCAACTGAATTCTTGCCATCTCTGATTCTGATGGTTTCTCCAGCAAATGTAATTGATGAGCTACTGCTGTAATTATCTCTCCTTTCCTCACAGAAGCAGTCAGTACCAATTCCAGCTTCTCCGTTAATTCTTGGAACTTGGTCTTATTCACTATTCGTAAAATTTCCAAAATCACTGCATGCACACCCAGGAAACGTTTGGCGACTGATATAGCTATTACTATTCTAAGCTTTGTCAACACAATCAAATTAATACCAAAATAAAGACACTAGCACCTCCCACTCGCTGTTGAAAATTCAGCAACATGCCCGCAGTCTGTTACAGACGAGGCGAGACCACTCAAAACATTCTTAAGCAAGCAACCCAGTGCATAACTTTGCAGTTTGTTTTGGTAATTATCCAATGAAAATTACCCGGAGTAATTTAGCTAGGGTGACTACGAGATTTTAAATTAGACAAAAACGTTATTCACAAACTTACACAATGAAACACAAAGAGCAGACTAAAGAACCCCTTCAGAATTCAACCTATCCAGCTAGACTTAAATATGCTATTCCAATTGCACACAATAGTTCCAATAATCAAACTTCCTTGAGAAAATGTTATAATGGAACGCATGTTTCCAGGTTGAAGCTGAAGGGCAGAAGATAGAGAGCGTTTCCACACAGCTCCCAGTTGAACTTTCCAGTTCAAGACTCAACTGAAAACTGCTCAGCTCAGCTCAACTCAGCGAGGTCAGCTAAAAGAGCTGACCCACTCCCCGTTCATTATCCAGGTCACTTCTAAAGCATGACGACTTTGGCATGTAGGTTCATCTGTTTACATATAAATAAAAGGCCTCTGAAAATCTCTTTCGTGTCTGATCGTAGCCTGGCCCCGTTTTATTGTCCCTCTGAAAAACATAAAGGACAGAGTCTACTTGAGCCAATGA
>NW_025142638.1:0-1262 GCF_004010195.1 Chiloscyllium plagiosum | reverse complement strand
GCACCAGCTGGCGTTGCATGTCAGGGCCCTGCAGAAACCTGGACACAGAGTCTGTGGTAATCAACTGGGGACCTGAAGACACTGATGGGGAGACCCTCCTAAATAATTCACTAAATTTTGACCATTTGGAGCGTTCCAATTGGAAAGTTACTATTTGGCCAGGAAATGCGAGCCAAGAATGCTCCCACCGAACAACATTTGGATAGTCACTTCGGCCACGTGCAGACCTTGACACATGTCCAACATCTCGCTCTGCACACTCTGCCATTTTTTGTAATCCTTCCCACTCGCCCAAATCCCCAAGCCACCAGCCCCACATCCCTAACACCGCTCAACTCCAGCCTCCCATAACCACTTTTATGACACTCTAACTCCTGAACAAACTGCCACCTGACCCCACAATTACCTAGATACGCATTCTTTCACAGCCTGTATCAGCGTTTGGCTGTGGATCTGAGTGTACAAATCACAGACACTGTACAATCCTGCAAGGAATGACATTATTTGCCTTTCCCCAATGCAGCTGAATTGAAGAAAAATGTGTTCATTTCAATTGTACTTTGTGTTTTTGACGGGACTGAAATCGAATTTCCAGCTGGACGTTTGGAGCTCAGTACAGTCAGTTCTTACATAACATGATGGGTGTGTTCCTGTGCAATCGTGTAGTATAGAAAAATTGCTCTTTCCAAACCGCTTTAAGTGTTGGCATTGTAATCGTGTGATAGTTAAGACACACCTTTTAAAACTTTGTGCAGTAGGAGTAACATCCCCAATTCGTTAATCTGTACTGCAAAATTGTGGTGACGTTAAAGCAGAATGTTATAACAGCAAGACCTGTACAGACACCTTACAACATAAAATGATTGGACGAGCAATCATAGTCAGAATATTCAGGCCATTGGACTTAATGCAGACTCTATCACATTGTTATTGGTGTCATTTTCAACTGAACGATGAGTTTTGTAACTGCAGAAAGGGCACATGACATCTAGAGTATGTCGGATAAAGAACTGACAGGGTAAATTCACCTGCATGCTCGAAAAATAACAAATGTTGTTGATTCAGTGTGAACTATATTGCAGTAAATGGGCAAATAGGGCCTGAATCTAAAAGACTGTGGGTATAATGCATGGCATCTGGTCTTAACAGAACAAGCTTCTCGGCAGATAACCAGAGTTAGGACAGTTTGATGTTCTGGGTCAGGTTCCTTATCTCATCACTCTGTTGTGTTGATGCTGTTTTCATGATCTGATGACCCGACA
>NW_025142637.1:0-1262 GCF_004010195.1 Chiloscyllium plagiosum | reverse complement strand
CAGGACGAGTAGAGTAGTGATCTCAGGTTTGGTGTCGGTGCCACGAGACAGTGAGGTGAGGAACAGGCAGCGAGTGCAGCTTAACACGTGGCTGAGAGGCTGGTGCAGGAGGGAGGATGGGCTTCAGATACCTGCACCATTGGGGTCCCTTCTGGGGAAGGTGGGACCCTGTACATGAACGATGGGTTGTACCTGAACTGCAGGGGCACAAATGTCCTGGGTGGGAGATTTGCTGGTGTGGTTCAGGAAGGTTTAAACTAGGTTGGCTGGAGGTGGGGGGTAGGGAGGAGAAACCAGAGCTACATGTCGGAGAGGGGGACAGTTGTAGATGGGGCAGTTACAGGATGTAGTGAATTTATCGGGAAGGTTTCTCACACGATGAAACAAAAGGGATCAGTTAAAGTGTCTGCTTTAACGCAAGGAGTGTCAGAAATAAGAGTAATGAACTTAGTCCCAAGTACTGATCCGTGTTCTATGGTGTTGTGGCTGTAAGAGACGTGGGTTTCACAGGGGCAGGAATGGTTGCTCGATGTTCCAGGGTTTAGTACATTTAAAAAGATCGGGGGGTGGAAAAAGAGGCGGGGCTGTAGCATTGCTAATCAGTGAGTGCATCACAGCAACAGGAACGAAGATTGTTGAGGAAGGTTTGTCTACTGAGTCAATATGGGTGGGAGTTAGGAACAGCAAGCGAGCAGCCACCTCACTGGGGGTTTTCTACACACCCCCTAAGAGCAGTCGGAAGATTGAAGATTCTGGCAGGTTCTGGCAGATTCTGGAAAAATACAGATGTAACAGGGTTTTTGTTGTTGTGGGTGATTTCAACTTTCCCCAATATTGACTGGGACCTCCTTTGTGCGGATGGTTGGGATGGAGCTGTTTTGTCAGGTGTGTTCAGAAGGGTTTCCTTACTCAGTACGTAGGCAGACTGACGAGGGGAGAGGCCATTTTGGATTTGGTGCTCGGCAACAAGCCAGGACAGATCTCACGGTGGGTGAGCACTTTGGTGACAGTGATCACAACTGCCTCACATTTACCATAGCCTTGGAGAGGGAAAGGAGCAGTTACTGAGGGAAAATATTTAATTGGGGACAAGGAAATTATGACGCTATCAGACAGGAGTTGGGAACACAGTCTGGGAGCAATTGTTCCACAGAAAGGGCACAACAGACATGCAGAGACAGTTTAAGGAGCAATTGTTGTGAGTGATGCACAAATTTGTTCCTGAGACAGGAAAGGGGGTAAGATGAAGCAGCCTTTCATGA
>NW_025142636.1:0-1262 GCF_004010195.1 Chiloscyllium plagiosum | reverse complement strand
AGGCCAGAGATTAGTAACACATAGTAGTGACCATCCATAGCCCACAGGTTTATGATCACACACCATTGAACATCCACACACCATATTATTGTTCACATACGTATTGCCCATCCTTCGGCAAAGGATTATTCAGACACAGTATTGACAATTCACAGGCCACAGGATTATTCACACAGTATTTACCATCCCCAGGCCGCAGGATTATTCATACAGTGTATTTGCCATTCACATTCAAAGGATTATTCACACACTGTATTGACAATTCTCAGGCCACGGGATCATTCACACACAGTATTGACAAACCGCCGTCCACAGGATTACTCTCACACAGTATTGACCGTTCACAGTCACGGCATTTTTCACACACAGTATTGACCATCTTCAGACCACACGAGTTTTCACACTCATCATTGATCATCTTCAGGCCACAGGATTACTCCCACACAGTATTGACCATCTACAGGCCACTGGATTATTACGACACAACATTTACCATCCACAGGCCACATTATCATTCACACAAAGTATTGACAATCTTTGGACAAATGGTTATTCACACACAGTATTCAGCATTCACAGTGCACAGGATTATTCACACACTGTATTGACCATTCACATTCCAAAGGATTATTCTCACACAATACTGACCACCCTCATTCCACAGGATTACTCACAGTCTTGATCATCCTCAATCCACAGCATAAACTACACACCGTATTGATCATCCTAACCCACAGGATTATACACAAACTGTATTGACCAACCTCAAACCACAGGATTATTCCCACACAGTATTTACAATGTTCAAGCCTCGGGATTATTCGCACGACACATTGAGCAGTCACAGTGCACAGAATTATTCACACACTCTACTGACCATCCTCAGTCCACGGAATCACTCACACACAGTATTGACCAGCATACGGCCACAGGATTATTCACACACAGTATTGCCCATTTTAAGACAAAAGATTATTCACACAGAGTATTGACAACTCATGGGCCACAGGATTATTCACACACTGTATTGACCATTCTCATTCCAAAGGATTATTCACACACAATATTGACCATCCTCAGTTCACAGGATTACTCATAGACAGTATTGACCATCTGAAAACCACAGTATTATTCACACACAGTATTGACTACCCTCAGTCCACAGGATTATTCACACACTGCATTGAACAGACACAGGCCACACGATAGTTCACACAGAGTATTGACCGACTACAGGCAACAGGATGAATTACACACGCTTT
>NW_025142635.1:0-1262 GCF_004010195.1 Chiloscyllium plagiosum | reverse complement strand
GTAACGCCATTGAACGTCAAGGTAGATAGGATAGTGAAGGAGGCGTTGGATATGCTTTCCTTTACTGGTCAGAGTATTGAGTACAGGAGTTGAGAGGTCATGTGGCTGTACAGGAGATTGGTGAGGGCCACTTTAGGAATATTGTGTTCAGTTCTGATCACCCTGCTGTAGGAAGGATGTTATTAAACTGGAAAGGGTTCAGAAGAGATTTTCCAGGGAGTTGCTGGGTCAGGAGGGTTTGAGCCACACTGAGAGGCCTCCAGGCTGGGGGCTGTTTTCCCTGGAGCGTCAGAGACTGAGGTGGTAAACTTATTGAGGTTTATAAAATCATCAGGGGGCACGGAGAGGGTAAATATACAAGGTCTTTTACCGTCTGGGGTGGAGGAGTCCAGAACTAGAGGGGGCAGCGTAGGTTTAAGGGGAGAGGGAGCCCGAGGGGGAACCTTTTCCCACAGAGGGTCGTGCGTGTGTGTGGAACGAGCTGCCAGAGGAAGTGGTGAGGGCTTGGTACAATGCCAAGATTTAAAAGGATGGAGGGATACGTGGATAGGAAGGGGTTAGAGGGATATGGGGGTCAAGATTCGACTGGAAAGGCACAGCAGGTCAGGCAGCATCCGAGAGGCACGTTTCGGGCAAAAGCCCTTCACCTGGAGGGCAAACTCCACACAGACAGTTGCCCAAGGGCTGGAAATATTGATTTTTCTTCTCCAGCTCCTCGTACGCTGCCTGACCTGCTGTGTTTTTCCAGCAACACTTTAATCTTGACTCTGATCTCCAGCGTCTGCAGTCTCCACCTTCGTCTTTAGAGGGAGGTGGGCCAAGTGCTGGCAAACGGGAACCGGATTAGGTTCGGATATCTGGGCGAGCACGGACGTGTTGGACCAAGGGTCTGCAGTGGGCTCAGGGAGATGGGGGTTGGTTGGCGGGGGGGCGTTGGAGGTAGTGGGGGGAGGATTTGGCCCGGGTGCAGCTGTTGTCAGGTGGCTGACCCCGTATCTCTCTCTCTCTCTCTCGCTCTTCCCTCCCCCCTGCAGGTCCGGGAACTGGAGTCAGAGCTGGAGGAGGAACGTAAACAGCGTTCCACGGCCTCGACGTCCAGGAAGAAGCTGGAGACAGACCTGAAAGAGGCCGAGGGGCAGATAGAAGCAGCTACCAAAGGCCGAGACGAGGCAATCAAACAACTGAGGAGGCTGCAGGTCAGCGAGGGGGAACGGAGGGAGGCAGCTCAACGCCTAGAGTATATCCATCTCCCTCCGACAGTG
>NW_025142634.1:0-1261 GCF_004010195.1 Chiloscyllium plagiosum | reverse complement strand
CGTGGCTTAGCTGGTGAAAGCACCTCCCATCACATTGATGCCTGCTCATTGCATTGAAAGCTCGTTATTTCTCGCAAGTATTGTGTTGCTCATCGAGAAACTCCGTGTCCTGTTTGAATTGCTGTATATTTTGATTTCACGTTCCGGCTTCATTTTCCTGGTTTAAATCCAGTAGTGTATGTTGCTCTATTTAACTACTATTTTAACCTGGAGATTCTTCCCGCAGTTCCACAAGCACTTCTGCTTCTCATCCTCTTCTTCTCATTCCTTCATTCACAGTTTTGTGGAAATTAATTGGTGAGGCAGGAGACAGTGCAGCATTCCCGGGGAATGTTGCTGTAATGACACTGACACCACGACGTGATTACCCTCATTCTCTGCTGTCACCATTCATTCGTTGTACACCAACAGTAAATGCATCCTTGTTCTTCTTCAACTATCAGTTGGATAAGGAATTCAACTTTGACTTCGAAAGGGTCTTTAGATTTTGAGGAAGAAATGTCTCCTTGCCTCAGGTCGAAGTGACAGGCGCATTATCCAGAGAATGTGAGACAACTTCGACCGACTCCAGCCAGGAGTCAGAAAGCCTCTCAGCAGTACGAATCTCAAACTGTCTCTGAATGTCAGGCTTTTCATGAGCAGAAATGGGAAATGAGGGATATGGACAGCCAGAGAGTCGGAGAATGTGAAAAAGGCCGAGGAGGATACAGAGACACGGATAGAAAAAAACAAAGACACATATTGAGGCAGACACTGAAAGAAACAATTCTCCATTCGGCGTGACTGCTAAATAACAGAATGCAAAAGGAAATGTAGCCATTAAAACATAGCCTTCCACCACCTCAGGAAAATGAAAGTAGCATGACAGCTGATTAAGTCCTTTTAAGATTGTAAATTCGACGTTTGTAAGCTCAAGAGTGATTTTGATAAATATCCTAATTCGACAGGTAAAGTTATCATTTTCCCAACAGTATAATCTAGAAATCTATAACTAAATTGTTTCCTGTCCATCTAAAAATAAAATCGGCTTTTCTCCACAGATGTTGCCAGGTGTAGCGGGTTTTTCTATCAATTCTCGTTTTTAGTACAGATTTCCAAAACCTGCATCTTTTTGATTTTTGATAACGTAGCACAAAACCCAGCATTACCAGGTACGGACCAGTGGTAAGAAATACTGGTACCACGATATATTTGCACAATAAAAAGTTCATTCCCTGTCCGAGAATACAACCAACACTATGGCGGTTAGAGTTCCAAATCC
>NW_025142633.1:0-1261 GCF_004010195.1 Chiloscyllium plagiosum | reverse complement strand
ACCAATTTCATCCTGCTATGGTCAATATTTATGCTGTATTCTATGTGGTTCCGGATTCAGGAAATTGTGAATACTCCTGTACATCTCCATCATTTTCTGCGGGAATTGGGCTTCATGCTGCAGCTCCTCAGTTGCTGCACAAACACCGCGATTTATGCAGTGACACAGAATAAGTTCAGACAGCTTCTGAAGAATGTGCTGAAATATCCATTTACCTAAATTCATCAATCAATCAAATTCAGTCGGGAATCAATCCATTCAGGATTTCCTCATATCAGTTCAGAGTTTCAGAGATGAAGCAGTCTGTCTCTCTGTTAACAGACTGAGGGTAGCTCTGGTCTGTCCAACATTATCCCACAGTGGGTTTACATGGTCACATTAGAATGTTCCTCACAACTTAGTGGCCAATGGGAAACCGCAACATCCAACTGACTCTCCTCCATCACTTCAATTTGTAAACAAAAAGTTCATTAAAAAGTGCCAAGCAGCAGAGTGAAAGGTATTGTTGTTTGCCTTTGATTTGAAGAAGCTGGGCTGGATGGAGAAAGAGTCAACCCCAAGTCCATCTCCACAGGAAGGGGAGGGATTGGGCCTGAACTCAGCAGTTGGGTTTAAGTCATTCTGTCCTTGCTTTTACCTCTGTATCCCCCCACTCTGACCTGGCCTTCTGCACAAGTCAGCTCTCTGCCTTTTTCCTTCTCCCTCCATATCTCCCTCCCATGCTCACAGTGTTCCTCTGTTTCTCTCACTCCGCCTTCCATTTACAGAGTCTATTTCACTGTCCTCCGTTCCCCATTCTCCTGCGCTGTCAGCGTTCTGCACGCGTTACATCCTAATCTTCGTTTCTCCAATTCTGTCTTCCGTGAATCCTCTCTTTACGTTCCGTTGCAGGGGGAACAGAAGATGGGTGTGGTTATTCAGACCGATTCTGGGCGAGAAAAGATGAATGTGGCGTGCCAGGCTGTTGCTCACTAAACAGCCTGGGGCTTGGGACAAATGTCCTTTCTCGGGGATACAGTAAATGCGAGAGCATTCAAAGAGGTAATCGTGGGGGAGGCACCATCGGCTGTGGAAGGGGCTGAAGGGTGGGAGTTGGACAACAGGCTGCTTCACACGGCAGAGACTGTGTGGAACCCATTGTAGATACTCATTGATCTGAGTGGGAACGTGATCAAAGGCCACATCGAGAGAATTACCGAGGGAGAGGTATTTGACCAATGTGTAGGGGAGGGAGTGTGCGGGTGAGTGAGCGTGATTGTGA
>NW_025142632.1:0-1261 GCF_004010195.1 Chiloscyllium plagiosum | reverse complement strand
GAGGGAGAGGGTGGGGAGGGCTGCGGCTGAGGGAAGGATGCTGAGAGACCTGGACAGTGAACAAGTGGATGAAAAATGATTGAGGAAGAGA
Source organism: Chiloscyllium plagiosum (assembly GCF_004010195.1). Taxonomy (NCBI): domain Eukaryota; kingdom Metazoa; phylum Chordata; class Chondrichthyes; order Orectolobiformes; family Hemiscylliidae; genus Chiloscyllium; species Chiloscyllium plagiosum. Next base: position 1,170 of record NW_025142632.1, on the reverse strand, counting down.
GATTGAAGAGCAAGGACGAAAGAAGGAACAACTGCAGGCTGAGGATCTGGATGTTGAGGATTCCACTACTGAGTAATTCCCAGGGAGTTTAATTCTCCACATTCCAATCCCTCTCCCACCATTCCCAACACTCTGTCCCCTCAGTCACTCACTGGGAGCTGTTGTGTAGGGCCCACTTGGGGAGTCTGCAGAAACAAAATAAATGTCCATGAGGATGGGGAATGATCCATTCTCAGAGAGTGAGAACACAACACGTGTGAGGGGATGGAGGCTGTGTCAGAGATCCTCATTCCTACACTCCCCTCCATCCTTACACTTTATGGAGACTCTGGAGATCTCTCCCATCCCATCATTATTGAGTCAGTGAGGATGAGAGTGTGTGTGATGGGTTTAACGATCAATATTAGACCTGGTCTGGGCCGATCACACAAAGGAAGATCAGACAGGGAACAAGATGTGTTTATGTGTGTAGACTGCTCGCACTGGGCATGCTCCAAACATTGGCTGTCAGTGTGTCCGTGCACCACTCCCCTGTGACCTTGGGAGGGGATAGTCCCCACCGGATAGACGGCTGGGTAAAGCAATCAGCCATAAAGTGTCTCTCGTTTTCCATGATATGAAGTGTGGGACGGGGTGGGGGGAAGGTATTTAAACAAACAAAATTAGGAACTAAGCCAAACAGGAATATCAGGAGTATACAAAATAGTAAAGCCCAAGAGTGTGAGAGTGAGCTGAAGGAGATTTTCTCCCATGTGTGGAGCTGCAGGAGATGGGGGAGACACTAAATGAGTATTTCACATCAGTATTCACTGTGGTAAAGGACATGGAAGATACAGAATGTAGGGAAATAGATGGTGACATCTTGAAAAGTGTCCATATTGCAGAGGAGGAAGTGCTGGATGTCTTGAAATGCATAAAAGTGGATAACTTCCCAGGATCTGATCAGGTGTACCCTAGAACTCTGTGGGAAGCTAGGGAAGTGATTGCTGGGCCTCTTACTGAGATATTTGTATCATCGATAGTCACAGGTGATGTGCCAGAAGACTAGAAGTTGGCTAACATGGCGCCACTGTTTAAGAAGGGTGGTAAGGACAAGCCAGGGAACTATAGACCAGTGAGCCTGATGTCGGTGGTGCACAAGTTGTTGGAGGGATAGTCAACATGGCTTTG
>NW_025142631.1:0-1261 GCF_004010195.1 Chiloscyllium plagiosum | reverse complement strand
TCAACAGAGATGGGTTGCTATTTTACAAGAACACGGGGCGAAAGGTAAATTGCTTGAGGTAGTAGGTGGTAATGTCAGATTTGAAAGCGGTGGTAGCTCCTAAGCCACTGACTATACTGACAAGCATGTGGACCACGAAGGAAAGGTTAGAGTTGAGAATAGGAACATGGGTCCTATCCTTCCAGCCTGACCCCATTCCTCCCTTATGACCAGAGTATAGCCTGTCCTCTGAAGCTTGTGAGTCCCAGTCATTGGGCCCTGATATACCTCCTGACCTGGGCCTTGGTGGATGAAGACTGATTTTGTTCACGTTCCACAGCAAGTATGCCTGATATTGTTTGCTTATATCATCAAGCAAATTGGCACACAAGAAATGTTCTGAACAGGAGAATGGTCCAATATAACAGCCCGTAGTTTCCAGCTGATTCCCACAAATCCCACATTCACAGCAACCCTCAAACAGAACACGACACAGAAAGTTGCTGCATTTTTTCGATTAAGTGGTTTACCTCAATATCCTTCCATGATGCTTTATTCCACAACATCTAACCCCGGCGAGCAAATATTTTGCTATTCTTTTCATCATTGGAAATAACCATATTATATTTTATCATAAGAAATGCCAAAGTATTTCCTAATAAATATATTTCTGTTGAATTTCACTCACTGTCACTCTGCGGCATCACAGATGACAAATTTACCAGAATTCCTCAGAGAGTTTGCAAACAAGATAGATAAAGATGAACCAGTAGATAATAATTGTGTGCTTAGAAATATCTCATGAATAAATAAAGCAAGTTAAACTGCCTTTTGGTGTGCAACTTGAGAGAGAACATGAGAAGAACTCCTTCATCATCAAATAGTGCAATTAGATGCTTAATGTCTAACCTTCCCGAGCCAAGGAAGTTAAGGATTGCATCAAATTTAAAGAAAGAACATGCAAAGTGCCAAAGATTAGTGGAAAGCTAGAGGACTGGAAAACAAACCAAAGTGGACCAAAAGCAAAACAAAGAGGGAGAAAATAATTGTTGAGAGGGAAATTGTAAATAATATCAGGATGGACAGCAAGAGCTTCTTTCAATATGTAAAAAGGAAGCGAGAAGCTAAAGTGAACATAGGACCCTTTGGGAATAAAGCTGTGGAAATAATCATGGGGAACCAGGAAATAGCAGAGGAGTTGAATAAAATATTTCCATCAGTCTTTACAAAGGAAGACACTAATAACATTTCAAAATTACTAAATAATCAAGGAGCAAAAGGC
>NW_025142630.1:0-1261 GCF_004010195.1 Chiloscyllium plagiosum | reverse complement strand
CTAGTGCTGCTCCTGCTCCTGTTTCCAGTGCTGTTCCTGATCGTATTCCCAGTGCTACTCTGGATCTTGTTCCCAGTGCTGCTCCAGATCTTGTTTCCAGTGCTGCTCCTGATCATGTTCCCAGTGCTGTTCCTGATCTTGTTCCAAGTGCTAAACCTGATCCTATATCCAGTGCTGCTCCTGACTGTATTCCCAGTACTGCTCCGGTTCCTGTTCCCAGGGCTGCTCTGGATCTTGTTCCTCATGCTGCTCCTGATCCTGTTTCCAGTGCTTCTCCTGATTGTATTCCCAGTGCTGCTCCTGATCTTGTTCCCAGTGCTTCTCCAGATCTTGTTCCCAGTGCTCCTCTGTATCTTGTTCCGCGTGCTGCTTCTGATCTTGTTCCCAGTTATGTTCCTGATCTTGTTTCCAGTGCTGCTCTGGATCTTGTTCCTAGTGCTGCTCCTGCTCCTGTTTCCAGTGCTGCTCCTGATCGTATTCCCAGTGCTACTCTGGATCTTGTTCCCAGTGCTGCTCTGGATCTTGTTCCTCGTGCTGCTCCTGATCTTGTTCCCAGTGCTGTTCCTGATCTTGGTCCCAGTGCTGCTCTGGATCTTGTTCCTCGTGCTGCTTCTGATCTTGTTCCCAGTGCTGCTCCTGATCTTGTTCCCAGTGCTGCTCCTGATCCTGTTTCCAGTGCTGCTCCTGAACGTATTCCCAGTGCTGCTCCTGATCTTGATCCCAGTACTGCTTCTGATCTTGATCCAAGTGCTGCTCCTGATCTTGTCCCTCGTGCTGTTCCTGATTATGTTCCCAGTGTTGCTCCTGATCTTGTTCCCAGTGCTGCTCCTGCTCCTGTTCCCTGTGCTGCTCCTAATCTTGTTCCCAGTGTTGTTTCGGATCTTGTTCCCAGTGTTGCTCCAGATGTTGCTCCCAGTGCTGTTCCAGATCTTGTTCCCAGTGCTGTTCTGGATCGTGTTCCTAGTGCTGCTCCAGATCCTGTTCCCAGTGCTGTACCGGATTTTGTTTCTCGTGCTGCTCCTGCCCGTGAATCCAGTGCTGCTTCTGATATTGTTCCCAGTGCTGTTCCTGATCGTATTCCCAGTGTTGCTCTGGATCTTGTTCCTAGTGCTGCTCCTGCTCCTGTTTCCAGTGCTGCTCATGATCGTATTCCCAGTGCTGCTCCGGATCTTGATGCCAGTGCTGCTTCTGACCTTGTTCCCAGTGCTGCTCCTGATCGTATTCCCAATGCTGCTCCTGATCTTATTCCCTGTGCTGCTCC
>NW_025142629.1:0-1261 GCF_004010195.1 Chiloscyllium plagiosum | reverse complement strand
CTGTCAACAATCCCATTTGAACACCATGTTCATCTATTACCCCCTATCCGATGTGCTTTTACTTTGCATACTAGGGACGCTATTAAAATTCTTGCTGAAAATCCAAGTTCAGTGCCGCTATTGTTTTTTCTGTAATTCATCTACGAGCCAGTTTCTCAAATATGTTTCCCATTTCATCAATGTGTGTTGATTCTTTTCTATTCCCAGTATTTTCAGTTCCAATTATTTCTCCAAATTAGTTTATTTACTAGTTTCATTCCACATCATTGTCTCATCAGACTCATGTTTTCTCCTATTGCTGTGAAGGCTTTCTTTATGTATTTTTCTGTGAAGGCAGAAGTGAAGTAGCTGTGTCATGTTTCTCTGTTCTCCATTCTCCAATCCCTGGTTTCAGACTGTAAGGAAGCTGACACTTTGACTAAAAAGAACATCTGTTGTCTATTCACCCTGTCCATGCCCCTTGTAATCTTAAACCTGAATTACTTATCCGCTCAACTTCCTCTGTTCCAAAATAAATAACTCGAGCTTAACCAGCCTCTCTCCACAACTCATATGGTCCATCCCAGGGAGCATTCTGGTGAATCTCTTCTGCACCTCATCCAGTACAATCACATCCTTCCTGCAATGTGGCTCCCAGAACTGCACACAATATTTCATTTGGCCTTAGCAAAGTGCTATATAAAACACATATAATCTTTGGGTCAATGAATAAAGACTTTATCTACAGTCATGCTGAACTCATCAATTATCATATCCAGTGACAGTGGAGAAGCACGCTCTGAGCTTCCTCGAGTGATGCCATTCTTTGAGTACTCCCCTGTCTGGTTCCTTCTTCCAAAGTGTATCACCTCATGTTTATCAGGGTTATATTCCATCTGCCATGGTTCTGTCCTTCTGACCATTCTATCTGTATCTTCCTGTAACATAAGACCTTCCTCCTCACTGCCAACTACCCGGCCAATCTTTGTGTCAAACACAAACTTACTTATCACACTCCCCCTCCACACTTCACATTCACATCAGATTAGATTAGATTACAGCGTGGAAACAAGCCCTTCGGACCAATAAGTCCACACCAACCCGCCGAAGCGCAACCCACCCAGACCCATTCCCCTACATTTACCCCTTCATCTAACACTACGGGCAATTCACCATGGCCAATTCAACTAATCTGCACACTTTTAGATTGTGGGAGGAAACCGGAGCACCCGGAGGAAGCACACGCAACCACGGGGAGAATGTGCAAACTCCACACAGAGAG
>NW_025142628.1:0-1261 GCF_004010195.1 Chiloscyllium plagiosum | reverse complement strand
GGGACGTGAACCCCAATTTGAGTTTACTGAGTTCTCGACTGAACTAATTATCATTAAAGAAGTCTGTAGAATAAAAAGCGATTGAACGAGGGGACTCTTTCTGATACAGAGGAATATCGAGAAGAACCAAGGTTTAAGATCTTACTTTGGGGGCCTGTTCATCTTGAGACACGTTGTTCTGGGCGATCGCTGACACTGTCTGATTGTAACCATTCGTTTGGACTCCTACCATATTGTCATCCCATTTCCCTATCCCCATATCGGTCAAAGCAAACACGCAGAGACACAGTATAATTTTACCTCCTCCATCTTTATTTCGGGCCCTGGAGGGTGAGAGAATGATCCCCCATCTGCATAGAGACACGAGTTCTCAGTCTGCTCTCAAACAGCAGATTCTTAAGTAATTATATAGTCCCTTACAGACAGCAGCATCCAGATCAGGCAACCTCTATATTGATTGGGTGACAGTTACAATCAGTGAGCATCAACGGTAAAGATGAAACCATCTGGCATTATACAGTGGATGTTCTTAACCTTATTAACTGCCATTACATAATTGATGCTTTTTACCTTGTAAACCCACTACCCTTGCCTCCAGCACCTCTCTGTTTACTGCAAGTTCTTATCTGGTCAAAGTCATGCTAGCTGAACCTTTGTCGAGCAACCATAAACTTAACTCTTTCCCTCCCTTCCTCATTTGGACTGTGAATGGAAACCAGAGCACCCGGAGGAAACCCACGCAGACATGGGGAAAATGTGCAAACTCCCCACAGATAGTCACCTGAGATTGGAATCGAACCTGGGTCCCTGGCACTGAGAGGCAGCAGTGCTAACCACTGAGCCATCATGCCCCCTGCATTGTTTTGGGCGTTTCAGGCCCAGTTTGGCTGATTGCAGTCTGTACCCCATTAGTTGCAATCCCACAATTAGTTAGACTTGCTAAACAATCCTGGGTCTGCTAATGGCTACACTAATACCCAATGAGTCAGGTTCATAACATGGCTAATTCACACATACTAGAAGTGACATTCACAAAAGGGACATGCTCAGATCTTGCGCCCTTTATGAATTACACAGGACCTTGAACCTCATGCTCCGGATGCTGCCTGAGTGGCTGTGCTTTTTCAGCACCACACTTTTCCACTGCAGACCTTGGGCAGCCTAGACTTCCCCGCTGCTTTCACCATGACAATGTCAGGGTTGGTCAAAGTGATATCACAGCAAACAGTAGCCTTTTCTCCTGTGGTATAAATTATTGTGA
>NW_025142627.1:0-1261 GCF_004010195.1 Chiloscyllium plagiosum | reverse complement strand
TCTGTGCTGTACATCTCTATGACTAAATGTTTTGCACTGTCCATTACCAGCCATACACTTCACTGTTTCCCCTGGTTACCTTGGTCAGTTCTCCTTTCAAACACATGTCAATGGCTTTGGTTGTGATTGTCGGGTGTGCTTTATGGTCACTTTAAAAATCCATCATCTCGCTGAATTCCACAATACTACAATTTCCCAGAGGATATCTCAGTATGACATTACTCCCTCACTCACTTCATCACCCAACGGTCAATCTGAGATAGTCACTTCCCTGGCCATTTGCACAATGTGTTATTCAAAGAAACACTGGCACAAACATTCAAAGAGGTGTTCGGAGAACATCACATTTGTCAATGTGACTGTCCCAGATTATACAAAGACTGAAGTCTCCCAAAATTTTCACAGTGCCTTTGAATTACACAGGAATTCGTTGGAATGTGAAACAGGGTTGAGCAATGAAATTCTGTCAGGCAGCCTAAAAAATGTTCTCCTCTTGTGTTTTTGACACGTGTTACCCAGAATCTGCAGTCAGGCTGATTCAGCTGCAACACCTGAGACCAAATGCTTTCTCTCTAATGCCTTTGTTACCCATTACTGTCAGGGTTACCCATCCTGCATTCCCTGAGACCCCTCAACGAAGTGTACACTACATTATTTATGTTCCACCTTTTGTTCACCCTGTCACCACGAAATCTCATTTATCTCTGTGCCACAGTCCATCCACCTTATTGTAGAGACATTGTCCATTCCAAAAAAAAGAACATTACGATTGATTCTTTCCTTAATTTCTTGTCACAGTCCAATTCACTGATGTACAGTTTCAGTTAAACTCTGTCTCTTCCTGTTTCTTTCTGCTTGTCTTCAGCTACATCGCCATTTTCTGTTTGGATTTGGAAAGCTCCTTTCACCTGAACTCTCTGCATCCTCTCTGTCAGTTTAAAGCACTGTACGTAAGCCGTGACTGGCCAGGACATTGCTCCTAGGAGTGTTGTTTTAATTCTCTCATGAGATATTGCTGTCTCTGGCTGGGCAATGTGTATTTCCCACCCCAAGCTGCCCTTGAGCTGAGTGGCTTCTTGGATCGTTTCAGGGGGCAGTTGAGAGTCAACCCCATTGCTCTGGGTTTGGATCAAATGCAATCCAGACCCGCTGCCTATAAAAGATTTCCTTCCTGAAAGGATATTAGGCAGTTAGATGGATATACTGGACACGGGCATTAACATAGAACATAGAACATAGAACATAGAAGAATACAGCGCAG
>NW_025142626.1:0-1261 GCF_004010195.1 Chiloscyllium plagiosum | reverse complement strand
TGAACAAGAACGCCCAGATCTCTTTGGACAGCATCACTTCCCAACCTCTCACCAACTCCCAACTTTTAACTTCTTCACATCGTAATCCACCAGCCATGTTCTTTTCCATACTCTTGGCCTCTCAAAGCTGCCTTGAAGTGTACTTGGATTGTCTCACAACTCACATTCCCACCTATTTTTGTGTTGTCTGAAAATCTGGCAATAATATATGTGGTTTCCACATCCAAATCAATGACATAGTTTGTGAACAGCTGTGTCCCCAACACTGATCCTTGCAGTGTTCCACGAGTAACCACCTGCCTGTTTATTCCCATTGTGTGTTGACCAATTTTCAATTCATACCCGTATATTACACCAATCCCATGTATTCTAATTTTACTAACCTTCTTTTGGTACCTTATCTAAAGTATTCTGAATATTCAAATACACCACACACACTGTCCCTCTTCTCTTTAAAATAATCCTGTAGGTTTGTCAAACCAGAGGTTACCATTCCTAATTTGTCTTCCCCATCTAATGTAAATTTCTCCAAAACCACTCATAAATCTGCCTGCAAGGCAATAAAAGATTACCACCAACGCATCTATTGTCTCTATAGCTACCTTCTTCAACACGCTGAGATATAGAGCAATGGTCCAAGCGTAGGCTCTGTATCTATTTTATTTGGGAATATAAACTGGAAAATGGCATGTTGATTATTAGTTATAGAGTCATAGAGACTTAGAGCATGGAAACTGACCCTTCAGTCCACCCAGTCCATGCCGACCATAATCCTAAACCAAACTCATCCCACCTGACTGTGTTTGGCCCATATTCCTCCATGATGTGGAGGAGTCAGTGTCGGACTGGGGTGGACAAAGTTAAAAATGACAGAACACCAGGTTATAGTCCAATAGGTTTATTTGGAAGCACTAACACTTGGAGCGCTACTCCTTCATCAATTGGTTGTGGAGCATAAGATCATAAGACACAGAATTTACAGTGAAAGATTACCATGTCATGCAACTGGAATGATATATAGAACAAACCTGGATTGTTGTTTAAATCTTTCATCTTTTAGAATGGGTTGCAGGTTTTGGTTCATTAATATGTAAATTCCAGAGCTTCATTTAAGTCACCTTCTCGAGATAACTTAAGGTTTTATAACAAAAGGTAACATCTCAGCTCAGAGCTCTCCTTAAAGTGATTGAAAAGTTGTTTATCCCTCTCTAAGGTTAGAAAAAGAATCTTACATTATGTTTAAACAGTCAATTTCCATGAA
>NW_025142625.1:0-1261 GCF_004010195.1 Chiloscyllium plagiosum | reverse complement strand
CTGTGTGTGTGAGACTGTCCGGTCTGTGTGTGTCACTGTCCAGTCAGTGTGTGTGCGAGACTGTCCAGTCTGTATGTGTGACTGTCCGGTCTGTGTGTGACTGTCCAGACTGTGTGTGTGACTGTACAACCTGTGTGTGTGACTGTCCGGACTGTGTGTGTGACTGTCCGGTCTGTGTGTGCGAGACTGTCCAGTCTGCGTGTGTGACTGTCCGGTCTGTGTGTGACTGTCCAGACTGTGTGTGTGACTGTCTAGCTTGTGTGTGTGACTATCCGGTCTGTGTGTGAGACTGTTCAGTTGTGTGTGAGACTGTTCAGTCCGTGTGTGAGACTGTTCAGTTGTGTGTGTGACTGTTCAGTCTGTGTGTGTGAAACTGTCCAGTCTGTGTGTGTGAAACTGTCCAGCCTGTGTGTGTGACTGTCCGGTCTGTGTGTGTGACTGTCCGGTCTGTGTCTGCGAGACTGTCCAGTCTGTGTGTGTGTGTGACTGTCGGGTCTGTGTGTGACTGTCCAGTCTATGTGTGTGACTGTCCGGTCTCTGTGTGTGTGTGTATGTGTGTGACTGTCCGGTATGCGTGTGTGACTGTCCTATCTGTGTGTGTGACTGTCCGGTCTGTGTGACTGTCCGGTCTGCAGAAGACTGTCCAGACTGTGTGTGTGAGACTGTCTGGTCTGTGTGTGCAAGTCTGTCTGGTCTGTGTGTGTGTGACTGTCCAGTCTGTGTGCAAGACTGTCCGGTCTGTGTGGGCAAGACTGTCCGGTCTGTGTGTGTGACTGTCCGGTCTGTGTGCGCAAGATTGTCCTGTCTGTGTGCAAGACTGCCCGGTCTGTGCGAGAGATTGTCTGGTCTGTGCGCGAGACTGTCCGGTCTGTGTGTGTGACTGTCCGGTCTGAGTGTGTGACTGTCCGGTCTGTGTGTGTGACGGTCCGGTCTGTGTGTGTCACTGTCCAGTCTCTGTGTGTGTGACTGTCCAGTCTCTGTGTGTGAGACTGTCCAGTCTGTGTGTGTGACTGTCCAGTCTGTGTGTGTGACTGTCCGGTCTCTGTGTGAAACTGTCCAGTCTGTGTGTGTCACTGTCCAGTCTGTGTGTGAAACTGTCCGGTCTCTGTGTGAAACTGTCCAGTCTGTGTGTATGACAGTCCAGTCTGTGTGTGACTGTCCAGTCTGTGTGTAAGACAGTCCAGTCTGTGTGTGAAACTGTCCAGTCTGTGTGTATGACTCCAGTCTGTGTGTGAAACTGTCCAGTCTGTGTGTGTCACTG
>NW_025142624.1:0-1261 GCF_004010195.1 Chiloscyllium plagiosum | reverse complement strand
ATGCCTTGTCAAATACGCTTGGTGGTGGGGATAAATATCAGATCCTCTGGTCATTGGACTGATTCAGTGGTCTCACTTTGCTGACGTCACACTTAATTTTTTTATTATCAAGTCTATCCACTTTAAAGAAAATGCCTTGATGGAGTTGTGCTGAAAGGATATTTGAATTTTGGAGACATTAGAATATGTCACGTGTGAGTGAGATTAGAAGTAGGAAGATTGCACAATTAACTACACTGCCAAAGAGCTGGTAGGGGAGGCAGCAATTCTGATATGTGGATCATTGGGATTCCTGGGTCGATAGGATATACACAAGAAGGACGGGATGATCCTGAACTGGCAGCAATCTCCGAATTGTGGATCATTGGGATTCCCGGGATGGTAGGACCTACACACAAGAAGGACGGGTTGAAACTGATCTGGCAGCAATCTCCAATATGTGAATCATTGGGATTCCCGGATGGGTAGGACCGACACAAGAAAGACAGGACAGACCTGAACTGGCAGCAATCTCCTGGCAGGCAGGTTTGTCATTGTCCCTTAGGAGGGTTTAAACTAGTGTGTGACGGCGGTGGGTGGGAGTGGGGAGGGTGGGGGTCAGGGAAAGGGGCGTGGGGAACGACAGCAGTAGGTCCACAGGAACAGTGACTGAGGAGGAGTTGTAGATTAATATCAGTTCAGCTAAGACCAACTGCAAGCAGGCAGAGGTACTGAACACAGTGGACCTGGCAGTCTGAAGTGTGCTAATGTTAATGTGAGGAGTCTGTTTGTTTGGACAGATATTTCGAGATCCCTGCATGTCAGAAATCAGGAAGAGATAACGGTTAATTGTGCGATGTGTCCTTCAGTGGATCAGCTTGTCTCTCCAGGCAGCTAAAGTGTTTATTATGGGTCAGAGAAATTAAGAATTAATACAGCACAGAGGAGGCCAATCAGCCCACCATGCGTCCACGAGCTCTCCGCCTTGACCACTTGAAAATAAAGAGAATGATCAGAGATAGGCTGAGAGGGAGAGAGAGGAATAAACAGAGAGAAAGTGAAGTGAGATAAACAGAGTGGCGAGAAAACGGAACAACAGAATGAGTGAGAGCAACGGATGTCAGACGAGTGTGAAGTAATCAGGAGGCAGCATGAGAAGAAATACACATAATTTCATTTCCAAATTACCAGAGACTGCAAGCGCTTTGTCTGGTGCCATTCCCCGTGATACTGGCTGTCATCCCAGATAATTTACCGCCAATGACATCACGGAGCTGAGTTG
>NW_025142623.1:0-1261 GCF_004010195.1 Chiloscyllium plagiosum | reverse complement strand
TGCCTGTGTGTGTGTCTGTGTGTGTGTGTGTGTGTGTGTGTATGTTTGAACCCTGTCCCTACTTACCATTTACCAATTTGTTTATCCATCACTTTTGCAAATATCTCCTTTTCCATTTTATGAAGTGGTGTTATGGCAACTAATGTCCACTTAAATTGTTTAATATCACATCTGAAAAATGTCAAATGGCCAAAAGGGCATATGTCACTCAGTTAAGGTGCACACATTCTCAGGTCAGATGGGTAAAGTCCATTTGGGAATGGAACCAAGCTGGAGCAGCTTTTTAGACTTATTATATCAACCAAGCTGGGAGGGGGAGGTCAGTGGTTCAGTCAGCTGCATTCTCACCTTTCAAGTCTGAAAGTTGTGGATTCAAGTCCCACACATCCAGAAACTCTCGTGTAGAACTCAGAGAGGGGTAAAGTGCTGATGTGGCCTTTATTGATCGACCTGTAAAACCGAAACCCACTCTGCCCTCTCAGGTGAGTGTTAGTGATCCAGTGACACTAGTTCAAGGCAAAATGAGCAAGGGATTTTCCCTGACGCACTGGGCCTATGGATGCTTTTCAACCTACATTAAATAACCTGGTTTGTGTGGAATCCTGCTGTGTTTTCTACGCTATAACAGTGACTACACTTCAGGAATAATGAGAAAGCACTGTGGGACAGTCCTGAGGTCACAAAACATGCTGACTGGCTCCGACAAAGCCTTGCCAAGGCTGTGATCTAATCCCAGACTCAGTGGTGCTCCTGGCAACATGGGGTCTCATGTGTTCGTCAAATGCAAAGCACTGGAAATATGCAGCAAGCCTGGCACCATGGTAATTACCAGATTACCATACCTGGGTTTGCCACCTCTACTGGGTCAGGGTTATCCCCCTTTTATCTTTTCTTTATCTTGTCCTTAACTAATAATCAGTAGTAGCGGATGCACCAATACAGCAAGGGCACTGTATTTAGATAGCAAGACGGTTTATTACATGATAGCAATAAGTACCAGTGCATTGGGTCAGGGATAATAACAGGACCTTAGAGAATAATTACAGATACACCTTCTTCCTCAGTATTCTAGAGTAGGACTCCTAGTCTCCACCCACAATGTATATGTCATATCAGTAGAATGGCTAGAGTCAATGTAAAATGAATGCTAACCATTTCAGAAACATTACCTTACATAACAAGTTAACTGGCTGAACTTTCCCATGTTGAATTAAAGTGTTTTGTCTGGTGAGATTCATTATGCCTGGCTCACAATGACTTT
>NW_025142622.1:0-1261 GCF_004010195.1 Chiloscyllium plagiosum | reverse complement strand
CTGTTGAATAGATAGGCAGAAAGTTAGCCTTCCTCTGTGTAAGATCGGGTTGGAGAGCCAAATCAAGTCTGGGGAAGTAACTGTGGGAGTGATTGACAGAATGTCAGTTTCAGGAATACAATTTGTTCTTGGGAATTATTTAGCAGGATCCAAGGTGGGAATGACACCCTTTGTAATGGAGAAGGCAACGGAAGATCAGGGAACTAAGGAGTTACAAGAAGAATGCCATGGAAATTTTCCAGACTGTGTCGTAGTAAGAAGCCACTGTCATAAGTTACCGCAAGAAGGAAAGACGAAGAAGTTGAGGTTCAGTTAGCTGACACCCTGTATGATGTAATGGTACAGGAAAACCCTTAACAGGCAGTGGGTCATATAGAAGTGTTTAGTCCAGAAAGGCTAAGAGACTTGCAACAGAAAGATGAGAAGTTTTATATTATGACGCCAACTCAGAAAAGGAATAAGAATATATTCCTGAGGGTTATTATCTTAAGGATAGAACCCTAAAACAGAAGTGGAGACCCCAGTAGGTTAGTGCAGAGGAGAAATGGGCCGAGGTGCACCAGATTGTGTTGCCTGTAGCATACAGACAGGAAGTGTTATAGGAAACACTGCATGATTGGGATTAAGGTATACAACTTGTATGGGTTGCCATGAGAGATGCCCCAAATAAATCTACTCAGTTTACTACCTATGAATTAATATTTGAACAGGAAGTGAGAGGGCCTTTGAAACTAAAAAAATTGATAGGATCGAAGTCAGAGATCTCACACTAGGATCATGCAGCAGTGGTGATGGAACAATTAAATCGGGAAGGTGAGTTTACTAAACAGCACCTGAATAGGGCACAGCGTAGAATGAAGCAGTGGGCAGATAGAAACTATAAAATTCAGACGTTTTCCCAAGGGGATGATGCGTTAGTTTTTTTCCAGTAGTAGGAGATACCTTCAAAGGCCCGTTTAGTGGTCCCGATCAAATTGAGAAAAAGTTGAGTCAGGGAAGCTATCTGATAAAGATGCTGGGCAGAAAAGAAGCTATATTGGGCATCCCAGCTGAATATATTGAAACATTACTATAATAACGAAAGAGAATTGTAGAAGCAGGTGTTATGTATTGCTCTGCCGAGTGAGAAATCAAATCCAGATGTAATGGAGTTTGATGTACCCCAAAATACGTTAAATAATGCGGAAGCCCTTAAAGTATGGGGTGCGAGAATTAGCTATCTGTCTCAGGAGCAAAGAACACAATCGAAAGATTTGTTGCA
>NW_025142621.1:0-1261 GCF_004010195.1 Chiloscyllium plagiosum | reverse complement strand
AAGGGCAATTACTTCTTTCTGAGGCTACAGGGGTATCCACATGTGTGGCTCCACTGGGCTCTATTTCTGAGAGACAGTCAGCCTCTCTCCTTACTGAAATGTTCTGTCTGTATTGTAAGAGTACAGGCTTTCAGTTGATACTGCAGTAAGTCCTTTGGTAGTGGAATGTTTAACCTTTGAGTCCCTAGTGTGTCCTGAAAGAGAAGAAAAGCATGGAACTGACCCCGCTGTGGCATTTTAATTTCCTCAGAGCAGTTGCAAGGGAACAGAGTGAGAATATTTGGGGACCCAGACAGAGGATCCTCAGAATAATAGTGTTCATGTCAGGCCGCTTAGAAGGTTTCATAAGATTAAAGGTGTTATATAAATGCATGTGGTTGTTGTATGGGGAGTGATTTCCAGTGGTCGTCATGCAACAGCCCAATGAATTCCCATGATTTCCATTGGAGATGCTGCAGTTCCAGTATAGAACACATGGTTGCAATATTGACACCAACGTTCCTGTAGCCACCTGCTGGCCCATAGCGGTACTGCCCGTGCACTGAATTGTAACCACTGAAGTTGACAACGCCAAAGCAAATCATTCTGACTGTGACAGTTCCCAGAGTGTTGAATTTTGCCAGTTCTATGGAAATCGGTTTGCAGAGAACAGCTTGGAAAATATGACTGTGTTAGGGTCTATTCCCACCATCAGACTGTTTTTAGCAGAAGGGGTTGCTGCCTTGCAATCTTTCTGTTCTACAATAAATGTACAATGTTGTAAAGCAAGAGGAATCCTTCCACTTTCTCAGTCAGGCATTAGCTCCCTCAGAGGAAACAATGTGAGGGACCACGCAATGTGAGCTCAAAGACCTTCCAATGATACAGTCCAATGTCTGTCTGTGTACAGGGAAATGGAAAGAGTGATGAAGGAAGCAGCATATTGGAGCTTCATTGGGTTTCATGGATTTGTTGGTGAGGATCAGTAAAAATGATCTTTTAGTAGCACATCCCAAGCCTCCTTTGCAAGTATTCTCATTGTACCTCTTCTGTGATCTTCAGTGGTCATCCAATCAGCATCTCCCTCCATATCCTCACTATGTAACAGGGCATTGTGCTGCACAGTAACCCCACTGTTCAAAACTTCGCTATTCCCCCTCCCCAGTCCAGCTTGGAGTACCAACCAAAGAGTACATTAAATCCCCAGAGAACAGCAGATGCTGTGTTGTTTGAGACAGGCTATCTCTGGGAGCCACCTGACCAGTAGGTGTGAAATGTATTT
>NW_025142620.1:0-1261 GCF_004010195.1 Chiloscyllium plagiosum | reverse complement strand
GCATCGGGAAATAATACCAATTGATTCGTAGAAGAGTGACCTCAGTGGTAATCGTCAGTAAATCCACCATTGCCATGGCCACCATGTAACCAGTGGTGCAGTTGGAGATCCCACAATTTCCTTGGGATAGGATGGCAACTGCCACGAGATTTGCTGTCAGAGGAAAGAGGCAGAAAGATCTCAATTTTGTTTATATTCATGTGGAGATAGTAAGGACTGAGATTTGTTTAAAAACATGGAAATCGGCCCTTTTTACAATTTAAACCATAACTCAGCCAAGGCAGGTAATTGTAGATACATTAATTTTTTGTTCATACGTGGAACTCATGATTCCGACAAATCTATTGATACGAAGGTCTGAATATTTTTATGTCCATTGAATCATTGACGAACTACAGAAGCTGCTTGTCTCGTCGAGGCTGAACTGACCCTCAGAAGAACATGCCATCCAGAGCCCACATCCCTGGAAACTCACGAGAATTTTCCGTGCCTATCCAGTAACATCACATTTCCCAATAGCAAATTCACCGTGCGTGCACATCCTTGGACGCTAAGGTTCAGTGGTTAGCACTGCTGCCTCACAGTGCCAGGTCAGTCCACACAAGAAAATCTTGAGCACAAACAATGAACCAATTATCTGAGCAGTTCCTACCTTGCAGAACGCTTTTCGTATTCAACTTCCTCATTCAAGTCTGTTCTCTGGGGTTAGCACTCCAGCAGAGACCCGGGTTTGATTCTAACCTCGGAGCACTGTCTGAGTGGAGTTTGCACATTCTCCCCCTGCTTGTCCGGGTATTCTTCAGGTGCTCCGGTTTCCTCCTACAGTCCAGAAACGTGCTTAAATGTCCATAATGGCTCGAATTCCACCAGCATAGCTGGCAACGAATTCCATTCATTCACAACTCTCCGGGTAAAGAACCTACGTCTGCCGTCTCCTTTGTACCTTCCTCCTCATATCTTCAAACTATAAATCCACGTACCAGGCAATCCTGCCCTGGGGAGAAGTCTCTGAATATTGACTCTATCTGTTGCTCTCATTATTTTGTACATCTCTATCAGGTCTCCTCTCTTCCACCTTCTCTACAGGGACAGAAGTCCAAGCCAATCCAACCTTTCATCATAAGGCAAGCCCTCCAGTCCAGACAGCATCCTGTTAATCCTTCTTTGAACCCTGTCCAAAGCCTCTGTATCATTCCTATATTAGGCCGCCAAAAAGTGGACACAAAACTCCAAGTGTGGTCTCACCGGGAACTTGTAGAGC
>NW_025142619.1:0-1261 GCF_004010195.1 Chiloscyllium plagiosum | reverse complement strand
AGAATTCAAAAATTACCATTACCAACAAGTTTCACTTCAAGGCAATCACCATGCAGACTCGGAACAATGTCAGCATTCTTTCACTGTGGCTTCGTCACAATCCTGGAACTCCCATATCCCACTACTTTGTAGTGTACCCACAGCAGTGGGTCAAAAAGACATCTGATGACCACTTTCTGAAGGACAGTTGGGAATGAGCGATATGTAATGGCCTGTTCAGCTATGCACACGTGCCACAAACAAATTAAAAAATGGAATGTTTCTGTGTTTCTAAAGAAACAGGTCAGCATGTCGAAAGTGTTTCACTATTCCATTAGATCATAGATAATCTCTACATTAATTGCATTTAAAAGCGTTTCCTTCTTATCATCCAAACTTACCCAACAACAAATTATCTTTCTCTTCCAAGATCCAATTGTTCCTGATCAGCTGCAGTTGTTTCGAGAAAGAATAAAATTTCAATTAATATTTGCATGAAGAAATGCTTTTAAAAACTATTCCAAAAAGGATTGGCTCTCATTTTAAAATATTCCCATCCGGAAGCATTTCTTCATATCTACCCAATTTACCCAAATCCTTTTCAAAGTTCAAAACTTTCGAGGGAATGTTGACGTTGCAGTAATTCAATGGGAAAGAGTGTGGACTGCAGGTGCTGGAGATCAGAGGAGTCGAGAGTGTGGTGGTGTAAAAGCACAGCAGGTCAGGCAGCATCCGAGGAGCAGGAGAATCAACATAAGCCCTTCAATCAGGAATCCACACTCTCAACTCTAGTAATCCAATGGCCCAGGTTTAATGCCCTAATGCCAGTCATTCAAATCTGACCACGATAACTCAGCAAAATGTAGGTCAATGAATGGAGATCATAAAGCTCCCGGATAGTCATAAAAACCTGTCAACTTCTCTTGCATTCTGCAGGAAAGGAAATTTGATTATCTTATCTGGTCTGCCTGTGTATGATTCTACACCCAAAGCATTGTGATTGACTCTAAAATGGCCTACCACAGAATAAAGTTGCACAAAAATACCACAGGCAAGATGAATAAGAAACATCAACTTCGACATCAACTTAAGAATCAGAAATGACAAAAACAACAAAGTTAATACAGCAAAGTCCTCCTCAGGACTATCAACTTGGGATGTGTTACAAAATTGAGAGAGGTATCCCACAGACTATTCAAGCACCAGCCTCACAGAGATATGCTCACTGCTTTTGTGGGTTGGTTATCATGTCACTATAATACTTGCCACTAGACCCTAATGT
>NW_025142618.1:0-1261 GCF_004010195.1 Chiloscyllium plagiosum | reverse complement strand
GTCCCTCAGAATCCTTTCTAACACCTTGCAGACGGCACACGGGAGACTGACTGGTCTGTAATTGCTGGGGATTTCCCTATTTCCTTTCTTGAAGCGAGGAATTACATTTGCCTCCCTCCAGTCCTCAGGTGCGACTCCGGTGGAGAGTGAGGATGCAAAGATCTTTGCAAGCAGTGAAGCAATCACATTTCTCGCTTCCCAAAGCAGCCGAGCACAAATCTGATCTGGCCCTGGCGACTTGTCAATCTTAATGTTTGCCAAAATTTTGAACACATCAGCCTCCTCAATCTCTATCCGTTCCAGCATGCTTACCTGCTCCTCCATGGTTTCATTCACTACAAGGTCCTTTGCTTTAGTAAAGACAGAAGCAAAAAAAAACTCGTTTAGGGCTTCCCCTATCTCCTCAGACTCTATACAAAAGTTCCCTATGCTATCCCTGATCGGTCTCTCTTTGATCATTCTCTTATTCCTCATGTGTGTGTGAAATGCCTTTGGATTCTCCCTAATCCTTCCTGCCAAGCCTTTTTCGTGCCCCCTCCTGGCTCTCCTCAGACCATTTTTGAGCTCCCTTCTCGTCTGCCTGTAATCCTCTAGAACTGAGCAAGACCCTCGCTTCCTCCACCTTACGTAAGCTGCCTTTTTCTTTTGACGAGAAACTCCTCCGCTCTAGTCATCCAAAGTTCCTTTATCTTACCCCTCCTTGCCTGTCTCAGAGGAACACATTTATGCAGCACTCGCAACAACTGTTCCTTAAACAGTCTCCACATGTCTATCGTGCCCTTTCCATGGAACAATTGCTCCCAGTCCACGCTTCCCAACTCTCGTCTGATAGCATCATAGTTTCCTTTTCCCCAATTAAATATCCTCCCATTGTGCCTGCTTCTCTCCTTCTCCATAGCTATGTAGAATGTGAGGCAGTTGTGGTCACTATCACCAAAATGCTCTCCCACCGCAAGATCTGACACCTGCCCCGGCTCATTGCCGAGCACCAAATCCAAAGTGGCCTCTCCCCTCATCGGCCTGTCAACATAGAGTTAGGAAGCCCCCCTGAACACACCTTACAAAAACAGCTCCTTCCAATCCATCTGCTTGAAGGAGGTTCCAATCAATATTGGGAAAGTTAAAGTCACCCATTACAACAACCCCACTACTTTCACACTTTCCCAAAATCTGCCGACCTATGCTTTCTTCAATCTCCCTGCTGCTATTGGGGGACCTGTAGTAAAATCCTAATGAGGTGACTGCTCTCTTACTGTTCCTA
>NW_025142617.1:0-1261 GCF_004010195.1 Chiloscyllium plagiosum | reverse complement strand
TCTGAAAATTATCTTCCACCACCATTCTCAGCACCCTGACATCGAACTAATTTTATATCTAATTGGAATCCTTAGATTTAACTTATGCGATTTAACTTTATGAATTAGTCAACCATGTGGAACAGTGTAAAAGCTTTTATTAAAGCCCAAGTGAGCAAACTCTACCACTATGTCCTCATTGATCTTCTTGGTTACGCCCTCAAAAAACTCAATCAATTTTGTGCAAAACCAAGCTGATTATCCCGATTCATTCCTTGTATCTAAAAATTCAAATAAATCCTATCATTTAGAATTGCATCCAACAACTTACCCACGACCATAACCAGACACACAGGTCAATCGATCCCAGACTTCTCCATTAATTCCTTTCTAAACAAAGGCACAACATTAGCCATCCCCCAGTCATTCGGTGCCTCACTCGTAATAATAGATGATAAAAATATTTCTACGAAGGGCCCAACAGTTTCATTCCCTAACTTCCCACAAGTTTCCGGGATACAGGAGATCAGATACCACAGAAATATCCAACTTTATATTTTCCAGGTCCTCCAGCACTTCCCCTTTTCAATGTGAACTACTTTCAAAACGTCAGTATTTAGGTGTACCAGCCATTTCGTTCTCCACGGTGTAAACTGACGCGAAATGAACATTATATGTTTCTCCATCTGCTGAGGATCAAGACATAGGTGAGCTTTTTCATCTTAAAGTGATCCTATTTGGTCTAAATTTCTTAATGTACTTGCAGAATCTCTTTAGATTATGTTTAACTTTATGGTCTGAGGCTATTTAATATTCTCCATTGATCTTTA
Source organism: Chiloscyllium plagiosum (assembly GCF_004010195.1). NCBI lineage: Eukaryota > Metazoa > Chordata > Chondrichthyes > Orectolobiformes > Hemiscylliidae > Chiloscyllium > Chiloscyllium plagiosum. Next base: position 452 of record NW_025142617.1, on the reverse strand, counting down.
TGATGTCCTCCTCAAGAATGTCCCTCCACTCCTTATATCGTTCAAGACGTTCACTTGAAACCATGTGTTTATATGGAAGGTGTCACTTCCGTTAAAGGTTCTTATGACAAGGCCTAAATACCAGCGATCAACGTTGTTCTAATGGAATACTTAAAATGTGCAAACCGGACATTCTGACCAAGAAACCCCCACTAATCATGCGAAGGGAATCGCACCCAACTCACACCTCTACCCAATTCCTGTAACTCTGAATTTCCCATAACGAAAGAACGTCAGCCACACATCTTTATTCTGGGGAGGAAACGCCGGCTGAAACGGACAGGATGTGCCAACTCCAAATTCACATTCGTCCAAAGTAGATATTGAACAAACATCGCGGAGGCTGCAAGACATTAGTACTCACCACTGAGTCAGCCATGATAAACCTCCTATCCACCACTCAAAACATACCA
>NW_025142616.1:0-1261 GCF_004010195.1 Chiloscyllium plagiosum | reverse complement strand
TGGGTCATTACCTGATTCCCTGGATTAATATTCGAAGACAATATAGCTAGATCATCGCCTCCTCAGTTTCTCCCATCAACTCCAATGGCAACAGTGGCACTAACAGAATTCATACAGAGCAGTCGGGTACTGGCAGGTGGGACTAGATTGGGATGGGATATCTGGTCGGCATGGACGGGTCGGACCTAAGGACCTGTTTCCATGCTGTGCATCTCTATGACTCTATGACTCAGCAAGTAATCAGCACAATAAATGAGTAGGAGCGTTCATTACAAATGAATAGGTTGAATTCTGTCATAATTATTTATTCTGTTCTTTGTGTTTCAGTGTGTAATTTTATGAATAAAGTCTTTGTCTGTTTTAAAATCTAATAGTCAACCTAACTAAATTACTCCGGGTAATTTTCATTGTACACTTACCGAAACAAATTGCAAAGGCATGCGCTGGGCTACCTGCTTAAAAATGTTTTAAGTAGTCTAGCCGAGTCCATAACATCTCGGAGATGAACGATCCCTCCTTGGGAATTGGTACAAACCAATCACTTTCCCTCCTCATGGTCAGCAAACCACGTTAACATAACACGTGAGTACAATTAGCAATGGAGCCAGGAGGAGCAACATGGAGCAGTCTGTCAGTGCAGTCCATGCCTCATTGGTCTGTAGTGTTGCAGCAACAATGACATCCTCCTTTTAGATTAGATTACTTACAGTGTGGAAACAGGCCCTTCGGCCCAACAAGTCCACACCGACCCGCCGAAGCGTCACCCACCCAGACCCATTCTCCTACATTTACCCCTACACCTAACACTACAGGCAATTTAGCATGGCCAATTCACCTAACCCCTGCACATTTTTGGATTGTGGGAGGAAACCGGAGCACCCGGAGGAAACCCACGCAGACACGGGGAGAATGTGTAAACTCCACACAGAGAGTCGCCTGAGGCGGGAATTGAACCCGGGTCTCTGGCGCTGTGAAGCAGCAGTGCTAACCTCTGTGCTACCGTGCCGCCCACAAATTTCGCAATTTTCGCAATTCTCCTGTTTCAGTGTAACAGTTTGGAGGGGCTGAATGGCCTCTTCTGTTCATGTGTCAGTGTCTCGAGGGACTGAAAGTCTTCCTCCTGGCCAGAGGGAAGGCATTCAAGGACTTCAGTGGGAAAACCGTGGTTCCTGCCTACCAGCCCGTTGTGCTGACTAGACTAGATCTTCCTGAGTTGTAGGAGACAACCGGAAGGCTGAAAGAACACTGCAAGCCAGGCAGC
>NW_025142615.1:0-1261 GCF_004010195.1 Chiloscyllium plagiosum | reverse complement strand
AAGATGCTGTGCTGGCAGGACAGAAAGAAATGGTCTCCGAGGACTCTTCGTCCAGGTAAATTCACATTGTTGTGCAGCCTTCTTGGTGTTCAGAAATCGTCTTCACCCAGCAATCTTACGGAAAGTCTATTGCAAAGTGGGCATCGCTTTCTTTGCTGCGACCGCGCAGCAGTTAACATCTGAGCCCCAAGTGTTCCAGATGAAGAGAATCCGAGTGAAACCTTCACTCACTGAGAGTCATCCCCACGGCTCTGAGCTGAGGAACTGCAGGCAGTCCAATACGGAAGGGACGGTTAAAAATGAAGCAGTTTTGCTCCCTCAGCCTCTCTGTCCCAGAGACAGGCAGTGGGACGGCATAAACACGGAGGATCATTCTCGCGCAGACAGAAGCCGTTCAGCCCATCGAGTCCACGGCGACTGTCTGTCACTTGTCTCTCCCTCTGAGGTTATTCACAATCGGTGGTATCCGTCCTAATATTCGGGGACTATGTCTGAGTCGTGATGCGGTTTCTGACATGCTTGTGATTCTCGTCTGAACCAGGGTGGCGAATTACTGCAAGGAATGGACGAAACCGCAAGGCATGTGTTCCAACTTTTCCAGCTGATTGGCATCGCAGAGAACTGGATTTGCCATTCGATTCAGAGGAAACCGACGAAGACCAGAATACCACGGAGACCTCTAAAATCACGCCCCGTGATTTGAGTGGATTTGGCGAGTGCATCGATATGCGATATTTGGACATTCGGTAAGGTTATTCACAATCGGTGATCTGTCCTAGTCGTGGGGGAATGTGTCTGATTCGTAATGCGGGTTCTGACATGCCGACCATCTTATCATTCACGTCCGAACCGGCATGGCGAATTACTGCAGGGAATGGACAAAAACGTAAGGCAAGTGTTTCAACTTTATCAGCTCATTGACATCTCAGAAAAGTGGTTTTACAATTCACTTCAGAGGAACTCGACGGAGAACAGGAGAAGACCACTCAGACCTCCAGAAGCGAGTCACTTCGCCTGCGTGAATTTGGCGAGTCTATCAGTACGATACATGTCACTCAGACACTCGAAGTTATGGGGAGCAGATGCAAAGTCAAGATATAGAACAGAGACTCACGACAAAGGAAAGCTGCTCAAGGAGAGTTTGAGCAATAGCAATAGAGAAGGGTTTCGAGCTATGGGTTTCCGGGTTGTGGGGCCTGCACGCTTTCGTTGCGTCACTCTGTGTTGAGCATGCCGTGCGTTTTCTCAGAACCCTTCAGCT
>NW_025142614.1:0-1261 GCF_004010195.1 Chiloscyllium plagiosum | reverse complement strand
GCCTTCATTGGAAGGGGCATTGAGTATAAGGATGGACAAGTTATGCTGCAGCTTCATATAACTTTAGTTCGGCCGCACTTGGAATATGGCATACAGTTCTGGTTGTATACAACTGCATACAGTCCAAAAAGAAGGATGTGGATGTTTTGAAGACGGTGCAGAAAATGTTTACCAGGATATTGTCTGGTATGGGGGGGGGATTGTAGTTCTGAAGAAAGGTTGTAGAGACTGAGTTTGTTTTCACTGGAATGCAGGAAAATGATGTGCGTCCTGATAGAAGTTTACAGATTTGTGAATGGGATTGGCAGAGTGGAAAATATGAGGCTTTTTCCCAGGGTGGAGGGGTCAAATACTAGGGGACACAGGTTCAAGGTGCAGGGGTTTGGGAGGAATTAATTGTAAAGAGATGTACAAACCAAGTATTTCACACAAAGGAAGCTGAGTACCTGGAACACACTGCCAGAGGAGGGGGTGGAAGCAGACACAATAGAAGCATTCAAGAAATACCTGCACTAATGCATGAATAGGAAGGGAATAGAGGGATATGAATCCTGTAGGTAAAGACAGTTTCTGTGAGGAAGGGCAAAATGTGTCAGCACAGACTTGTAGGGCCAAAGGGCCTGTTCCTGTGCTGTATTGTTCCTTGTTCTTTGGTCCCTGCTGTTGAATTGGATTCTCGGGAGCCAGCTCCGTATGAAGAGCCTGTTCTCATTCTTTTGTTGGAGTTCATGGGGCAGCTGTTGCTTCCTTGCTATGTCACTGATCAAACCAACAATGTGGAAAGCCTCTTGATATTTTAAATACACTGTCTGCAGGAAAATGTTTGGCTGAGGTTTTAATATTGTTTAATAAGATAATGACATCAATACACCAGTGTTGTTTACAGGTCAGAACATTTAACATCATAGTCCTTGTTTTAAATGGACTCTCATTCATGATAATACAGTTTTCAATGTTTCTCTCCCTTTACGTGTTATGAAGAGGTTTGCCAACATGTTTTGGTGAGGTTAGTGCATCTTCATTGGAGGATTGGAAGATGATATCTTCAGGACACATGGACTAAACAACCCCACCACCCTGTGGCCGACCATTTCAACTCCCCCTCCCACTTACTAAGGATATGCAAGTCCCTAGGCCTCCTCCACCGCCAAAGTGAAGCCATCTAACAACTGGAGGAAGAACACCACATCTTCCAACTTGAGACCCTCCAATGACACAGAATCAATGTTATAGAATCATAGAGATGTACAGCATGGAAACA
>NW_025142613.1:0-1261 GCF_004010195.1 Chiloscyllium plagiosum | reverse complement strand
GCCAGTGTGTTACTGTTGGAGATCTCATTTCTGAGCTGGCAGCGCCACAGCCAGTGTGTTCCTGTTGGAGATCTGATTTTTGTGCTGTCTGGGCCACAGCCAGTGTGTTACTGTTGGAGTTCTGAATTCTGTGCTGGCTGGGCCACAGCCAGTGTGTTACTGTTGGACATCTGATTTCTGAACTGGCTGAGCTACAGTCAGTGTTTACTGTTGGAGATCTGATTTCTGTGCAGGTTGCGCTATAGCCAGCGTGTTACTGTTGGAGATCTGATTTCCATGCAGGTTGGGCCACAGCCAGTGTGTTACTGTTGGAGATCTGATTTCCGTGCAGGCTGGGGCTACAGCCAGTGTGTTACTGTTGGCGATCTGATTTCTGTGCTGGCCGTGCCACAGCCAGTGTGTTACTGTTGGAGATCTGATTTCTGACCTGGTAGGCCACGGCCACTGTGTTACTGTTGGAGATCTGATTTCCGTGCAGGCTGGGGCTACAGCCAGTGTGTTCCAGTTGGAGATCTGATTTCTGCGCTGGCTGGGTCACAGCCAGTGTGTTACTGTTGGAGATCTGATTTCTGTGCTGGCTGGGCCACAGCCAGTGTGTTACTGTTGGAGATCTGATTTCTGTGCTGGCTGGGCCACAGCCAGTGTGTTACTGTTGGAGATCTGATTTCTGTGCTGGCTGGGCCACAGCCAGTGTGTTACTGTTGGAGATCTGATTTCTGTGCAGGCTGCGCTATAGCCAGCATGTTACTGTTGGAGATCTGATTTCCGTGCACGTGGGTCTACAGCCAGTGTGTTACTGTTGGAGATCTGATTTCTGTGCTGGCTGTGCCACAGCCAGTGTGTTACTGTTGGAGATCTGATTTCTGCGCAGGCTGGGGCGACAGCCAGTGTGTTACTGTTGCAGATCTGATTTCTGTGCTGGCTGTGCCACAGGCAGTGTGTTACTGTTGGAGATCCAATTTCTGTGCTGGCTGTGCTGCAGCCAGTGTGTTACTGTTGGAGATCTCACTTCTGTGCTGGCAGCGCCACAGCCAGTGTGTTACTGTTGGAGATCTGATTTTTGTGCTGGCTGGGCTACAGCCAGTGTGTTACTGTTGGAGATCTGATTTCTGTGCAGGTTGTGCTATCGCCAGTGTATTACTGTTGGAGATCTGATTTCCGTGCAGGCTGGGCCACAGCCAGTGTGTTCCTGTTGGAGATCTCATTTCTGTACTGGCTGAGCTACAGCCAGTGTGTTACTGTTGGAGATCTGATTTCTGTG
>NW_025142612.1:0-1261 GCF_004010195.1 Chiloscyllium plagiosum | reverse complement strand
TGCTTCATACAGAGTAGTTTGACCAGTCACATTCCACCTGGGACAGACAGTTTACATTTCCTTTAAAATATGAAAACATTGGAGTTTAGTTTCCCGCCTTCAAATATTTTCCAGGCGCTCAGGTGTGATCCATCACACTAGACTCCTTCTTATCCTGAGTAATTGGCTGGAGGCACTGAATGGGCTGTCCCTGTTCTTCTCCAATAGAGTCAATGGGCTGAATGACTTCCTCATATTCCTGTGAAACTAGCGTGAGGAGCTGAATGAACTCTTGTTTTACTGTGGCAATGTGCAGTGTCAGGCAGTGCTTTTACATGAATGTTACAGACACTTTAACAGCACAAGTCTCAATGGAGTCTGGGTCTTGCTGCTCATGGACACAGACCAGTTCAGGAGCTGACGGGGGACAAAATGTTCTGAACATTGTGGAATCTTCAGTGATCATCCCCACTTCTGATTTTATGGTGGGGATCGCGGGGGCGGGGAGACATTGATGAAGCAGCTGAAGATGTTTGTGAAGAGGAAGCTACCCTGAGGATCTCCCACAGAGGTGACCCAGGACTGAGATGATGAACATCTTCCTTTGTGCCATGTTTGACTCCAAACACTGGAGAAATTACTCTGATTCCCATTAAGTCCAGTTTTTTTAAGTTCCTTGATGTCAACAGAAGTTAACCACTGCCTTGATATCAGGGCCAGTCATTTTTACCTGAACCCTTGAGCCAACCTCTTTTGTTCATATCAATAGATCATGATATAGGAGCAGCAAGTGTTTTCTTCAAACAGGTTGTATTGAATGTCAGGATTTCTGTTTTCAAGAGTGTTCCAGGAGCTAGATGACTGAAAGTGTTTGAAGAGGGGGTAGATGGAAATTGACCTGTCAGAAAGTTGAGGGATATGAAGAATTGGGTATGAAAGAGGATTTGAGGCCAGGAGCAGATCAGCCATGATCTTAGTGAAGGCAAGGCAGGCTTGAGGGATGAATGACTGCCCCTGTTGCTGATGTTCTCCCATTCTGTTATTGGACAGTTAGTGGGTGTTATTTTCATGAATGTTCTGTTATTGCATATTGCAGTCAGGGAGACCAGAGGATTTTATGAGCCATCTCTGGGTGAGGTATGGGGGCCGTATTCACAATGAATCTGGGTCTACAACATGACCAACAAATGGTGCATAAGTTGCAGAGAGGGGAAGCACTGTGAAGAAAGATGAGGGGCCTCTTTCATACCCAATTACATTTCCCAAATCACCTCAGTGTGTG
>NW_025142611.1:0-1261 GCF_004010195.1 Chiloscyllium plagiosum | reverse complement strand
ACATGGAGGAGAGCAGTTGGGAAGTTACGTTGCAATTATACAGGATGTTGGTAAGGCTACACTTGTCGTTTAGTTTTAGTCAAATTGCGATCGGCAGGATGTTTTCAATTTGGAATGTGTGCAGACGGAATTTATAAAAATATTGCCAGGACCCAACAGCATGAAATATAGGGAGAGGTTGGACAAGCGAGGACGTTTTTCTTTAGAGAATAGGAGACTGAGAGGGAACTTATAGAAGTTTACATGGATAGGATATATCCAGCCTTTTTTTTTCCTAGAGTTGGGGAATCGAGAAGGACAGGGCATCAGTTTAAGGTGGGAGGGGAATGAATAAAGGGGAAACTGATGTTTTACACAGAGAGTGGTACACAAAGGGAATGAGCTGCCAACGGAAGTGATTGAAGCATTTGTATTAACGATATTTAAACGGCATTTGGGCAAGTACATGGACAGGAAAGGCCGAGAATGCTATGGGCCAAGTGCTGGGAAATGAGGTTAGTGTGGTTGGATATTTGGGTCAGCATGGACGAGTTTGGGCCAAAGGGCCTCTCTGCCTCTTTCCATGCTGTAGGGCTTGATGACTCTTCTAATAGAACAGCATTTGGGTCAAACACTCATTCTTCCTTTGGTCATGAGTTTGAATCATATTTGGACAATGTTCTTTCAAGTTAACTTTGCAGATATTTCGCTTTTCAGTTTGTTATCGACAATACGTGTGTGTATATGCGTGCGAGTGTGTGTGTGCGTGTTTGTTTCTGTGTGTGTGACTGTGTGTGTTTCTCAGCATTTTTCAAAGGAAAATATCAATGTACATATTTGCAATATGCTCTCGTCATTCCTCTTTCCATCATAGTTTGAGTCACTTTGTTTTGGTTATAAACGTGTTTTAGCAGAATAAAGAAATCTGCCTGACTTGTTCCTAACACTGACCTTGACACACTCTGAGAACTATATCATTGGCCACATCATCAACCTCGTTATACTTATTTTTGTGGCCAGTGGAGGAGTGGGGCTAGAAAAGAGAGCAGTGAGCCAAAACAACACAGGGAATTATCGACTCAATCAGCCAACGTTAGTGCCGAGGAGTTCGTTGGAGAGGATTCTGAGGGATAGGATTTGCATCTATTTGGAAAGACAAGGACTGATTAGGGATAGTCAATATGGATTTGTGTGATGCAAATCATGTCTAATTAATGCGATTGAGTATTATGAAGAGGTGACAAAGAAGATTGAACATAGAACATAGAACATAGAACAATAC
>NW_025142610.1:0-1261 GCF_004010195.1 Chiloscyllium plagiosum | reverse complement strand
TGTCTCTGCTAATTCCTCGTTGTAGATGTATTCTTGAATCAGTTCTTCGTATGAATTACAAAGAGTAACATTCCAATTCTAGTAACTGGGGAACATCACTGTCCCTCCACCCAGTCTAATCAGCCATGTCCCCCTGTCCTCTCCATCTTCTGACTTTTCCCCAACATCATAATCACAATGTAATCGAAGTCCATTAAATGACACTTCATGACAGTTCCTTAACATCGATAACATCAACAGCATGACCCACAGCTGCCCTCTCTGATCCTGGAATAACAATCTGAACTGTGTTGGCCATGGGCAATTCTTTGTTAACGTATCCATGCCGTTTGTTTGTTGTAACCCATGGTTTTCTTTATTGGCAGATTTTGCTATCTCATCATGGATGATAGTTGTTTTCTCAATGTTTTACAGACATTGCAATGACTGATCAGTAGTTGCGGGATTTATTTCTGTATTTATGAACAGAGAAGCATGTCTATGTTCCGTTAAACTTCTGGCATTACTTCCATATCCAAGGCTGACTGAATGATTGCACACAATCAATCTGCCATCTTCAACATTCCTTCATTCGGTCACACTTGCATATCACACCCAGAAATCATAAATGTTCAACGTTATTTTGGATTTCAATAATGTAGCTTTGAATTCAAAGGGGTTAACTGGAGCTATTTGTTCAGCGATTGTAATTATGTCAGTCTCCATGGATCGTATGCATCCCTTGACAGTTTGTCTCTTCTATCAATAAGGGAATGCTTCCAGTGTTTTATCTCATAGTGTGAGCGGGAGCATGTCCAACAGCAAGAAAAGGGATTAGCAGCTTCAGAGGGAAGGGCAGGAGAGATGGAAATCTGGGAACATTAGACTGGAATGTTCCAACAATAGATAGGAGTTTAGCCTACGGTCTTTACAAGCTTTCCCAGTCTTGGATATCATTAGCATCATAAGCATTCCCAGCCTTGAATATGTACTGCTGGTTATTCAAGCTGGTTACTATCCTATCCTTGCTATAGTTGGAGCTCCTGGTAAGTCACTTTGTCTGTTTAGTGAAACGGTCTGAACTGATTCGATGCTCATGATATGCAGATTTTGGGAAGGTGCAAGCCAACGTTTTCAGCTCCAATCAAAGATTCCATTCCTTAAGAATTATACCTAGCAAAGTATTATTTACATGTTACTCACCAATACGCGAGGGTAAAACACACTGTTCTAAACCTCTTTGATTCGGTTTCTCCTGCAAAGTGTACATTTCCATATCCTC
>NW_025142609.1:0-1261 GCF_004010195.1 Chiloscyllium plagiosum | reverse complement strand
GCTTTTGGCAAATCTAATGTGCAATTCATGTCTGGTTGTGTCATCTGAGGTCAAGATATGTTTCAAATACTCACAGCTGGCTCTGCAGAGTTAAGACCGACTTTCTGGTGTTTATACTGCCCTGATTTAAAGATGTGGAAGATGTGGGACCAGTGGGCCTTATCACAGCGGATGGGGTCAAACATGTAAGACTGACGTGAGTAAAATATTCTCTCTTTCGGAGGATAGCAAGTCTGTGGAAATGAATCCAACAGAGGTCTGTCAAGAATGGGTACATTCAAGGCTGAGATAGACAGTTATTTAGTCAGTCCGCAATCAAGGGCCACGGAGATAAGGCTGAAAAGTAGAGTTGAGGATTATACAAATAAGCCGAGAGATCATTGAAAGCTGTCGCTGACTTGATGGGCTAACCTGCTGCTATCTGCTCTAATGTCTTTGCTGTTATTTGGAAAATGCTAGACACCATTTAAAATGAGTCAAACACAACGTTAGGAAGAGATATTTGCACTCAAACTGAGTCAACATTATTTATTGAAAGGAAAATCACACTTGCCAATTTGCCAGATTTCTTTGCTAACATGACCAGCGGAGCTGATCAAGGGAGCTGTTCGGTATAGTCCTTTCGAGTTTCTGTCAAATACTCAATTGGGAGCCATATAATAGATCTTTGCACACTGAGAGGGGTCACGGTGTTGGGTAATAAATCAGCATTAACTGTCCACTGTCTACACACAAGAAGTCACCGAATCGGGATTATTGAACAGTATTCAAGTTGAAAATATATAATTAGTGAAATCCAGAATTGTCAGTCATCGGGCTTCAATGATTTATCTGTCTGAATGACTTGAAGGAAGTGGCAGAGTGAAATGTGTCCAGTTTTGCTGCCGATACGCAATCAGTGAGCGGGCTTATTTTGATGAGGACGTGCAAAACTGCAAAAAGATAATGATAGTATGTGTGAGTGGAGAAATCTTGCAGTTTCATGTTGTGAGTGTGAGGTCATGCACTTTGTGAGGAATAATCAAAAGACAGACTAATATTAATATGGAAAGAAACCCAATAAAAGTGTGGTTCAGATGGTTTCCAAGAAAAGACGGAAACTAAGTCGCCTGTAAAGTAATCGATGACCAAGATATGGCTTGTCTGGTTCGATGGGCCATACATATTTTATTGATTATTGTTCTCCAAACATTCTTCACAATAGAACCGGGAGTGGGAGAGGGGAAATTAAGATTACCCATGATTACTGCCATCTTTTAGC
>NW_025142608.1:0-1261 GCF_004010195.1 Chiloscyllium plagiosum | reverse complement strand
CCAGAAAAGGAGGTTTATTTATCTCTCTACATGATGCAAAGCAGAGGATTGTGAAAAGAATCTGGGAAAATGTTGCCAATTGTCAAGTGGGAAACCTTTCAACAAGAAAAACAGAAATCCCAGCATTCAGCTTTGTGAATCTTTAGACATTCCTTGGGGCGCGGATTCAGTGGAAAATGAGGGGTGAACTGGCCGGTTGGGCAGAGATAGTTTAGAAATCATTCTGTTCTTTCAGAGGCCGGTATTTTGACTCTGATGTACTCCGGACGTGAATTGATCTGTGACATTGAAGGATTCTGTTCCTGCACGTCAGGAAGTCAAATCTCATCTCAGCTCCGGGGCAATTAGAAAATGCGGGAACAGATAGGACACTGAAAGGCTGGAAATGAGGCGATCTCTGTAGGAGGATAACTGATTTCCGGTGTCATGCATGTGACTGTAAAGGGTGGGATCAGACTATTCCCATGTCTTCACCGTGAATTGCGCAGGATTTATTTCAGAAACGACATACTAATTAAAGATGATTGTCAATATGGGAGGAGCAGGCTGCAGCTTGCATTCGGGGATCATTGAAGTCATTGGCTCAACAGTCTCTGTGGCGATGTTAGTCAGTGCGTTCGGCTCTTCACTGACAGATTGCTGTTCTCCCACGACCCAGGAACAGAGCGACAGCTGTTCTCACGCAATCTGTTGTTTTTCTTTGTCCGCACAGTTCCGGGATTTTACCGAGTTCAGAACAGAAACCGTTGTCTCTGTTTATCTCTCCCCAGATGCTGTCAGATCTGTCTAGTTTCTCCTGCAATCTCTCCCTTTCTTTTTAACTGAATGACCATTTCAACCATCGAGATTGTTTACACAGTCCAACCATGTCCTGACATTTAACCCTGTCGAAACTAGATGCTGCCAGATCTGTTTAGTTTTTCCTGCAATCTCTCCCTTTCTTTTTAAATGAATGACCATTTCAACCATCGAGATTGTTTACACACTCCAAACATGCCCTGACATTTAACCCTATCGAAACTGTGGTGATTGAATTCAAACAAATAATCTTGAAACAAGTTTAGTAGCGCGCTTCTGCAGTTATGGCCAAGTGGTTGACGCGATGGGCGTTAATTCCACTGTGGATTCCTCATGCAGTTAGGTATTTCTGACTGTAATTGAGAGCCGAGAGTGAACTTGGAGAGTGCTTGTTCTCTGCTTTCTTGTTTCAAATTCAAATCGCAGGATAAGGTGAAATGCATATAACTCAGGCAAGGAACGT
>NW_025142607.1:0-1261 GCF_004010195.1 Chiloscyllium plagiosum | reverse complement strand
TCAGAGCCCAGCGATAATATCAATGTGTCATAGCTTTCCTTTGCATATAATTGCATATATGATTTCCAGAGCATATGATGCAAAATATTTGCGCGACAGTTTTGGTTCAGATATATAACACAAGTTTGTTTCTCCTTGCTATTTGTAAGACCCACTCAAACTCATTCTGTGGAATCTGAGGGACAGAGCCTGTGTCGTTATTAGTGATAGAGTTGGATAAGGCATTCGGGGAGGCTCACCTCGATGCTGAGATGATCTGAAGACATGTCAAGCAATACAGGACAAGCATCAATATCCAACCCGCTCATCAGGATAAGTGTCACCGTATATTCTCACTGCTCCCTCACACTCATTGTATGTCTCTTATAGCACCTACCCTTGACCAAGGCTCACTTTCTATCTCCAGATAAGGTTCAAGCACAACCACTCTCATTGTTGAATTCAGCACCTTCCCTCCTCCACATTTTCTGTCCCTGGTGAAATAGCCCCGCGCACTAATAGCACTACATGGATACAACACTATGGACAGACTCCCTCCGGCCACCTCACCATGTCACACCTTACCCAGCCTAGCACTAACAGCAGGGACATCCACTCGCACCCTCACTCATTCCATCCCTTTCTCCAATTCCAGGAGAAACAGCCTGGAATAGAACAGAAAGGGCCAAGCCGGGTGGTGGAGTGCCGGATATCTGTCCCCTCATCCCCTTACCCTGATATGTGGGGAGGATCCTGGAGAGAACCGGAAAAGACCAGGAGGCCTTGTGTTGAGATTCGGAAGCATCCACGTCCCACCTACCGAATAAGAAGCAGTGTTCAGTAAAGAGCAATTCTCAATTCAAATCTGCTGTCAGTTCCAGCTTTATCTCTCTCAGTCGCAGAAGAACAGATACCCCATTGCACAGAGATGCAGGGATTGAAATACACAGACGTATTGGTAAATACCCCAATATACTAACATACACAATACATACAAGGACATAAGCATGCACACAAGGAGAAGCACACAAACACATAAGCAGTCACACACAAATAGACACAAACAGAGATAGAAACACACAGGCTGATACAAAGACAGACAGACATAGTCACACAAATACAAAAGTAACAAGTACATGGACACACACATACATAAATGCACTTTAAGACACACACGAGTGCCATTAGGATTCAAATAAATACGTTTTTGATTTATAAGGCGATCCAGGATTCCAGGGCAAGGTGTGAGAATGATTAGATTAGATTAGATTAGATTACTTTA
>NW_025142606.1:0-1261 GCF_004010195.1 Chiloscyllium plagiosum | reverse complement strand
TTTTGGAGTTTTGAATTTTGGATAAAGGATTGTATACCTGTACTGTGTACAGTTCTGGTTGCCATGGTACAGGAAGGATATGGTTGAATTGGAGAGGATGTAGAAAAGGTTCACAAAGATGGTATAAGGAATGGAGGGTTTGAGTTATAAGGAGTGGCTGGAAAAGCTACAAGACTTTTTCACTGGAGCGTAGGAGGTTAAAGAGTGACCTTCAAACACAGAACACAGAACAGTACAGCACAGTACAGGCCCTTCAGCCCACGATGTTGTGCTGAGCATTTACTTTAATCTAAGACCAATCTAATCTACACACCCCTCAGTTTACTGCCATCCATGTGCTTGTCCAGCAGTTGCTTAAACATCCCTAATGTCTCTGACTCTACTATCATCACTGGCAGTGCATTCCACGCACCCACCACTCTCTGAGTAAAGAACCTGCCTCTGACATCACCCCGATACCTTCCTCCTATCACCTTAAAATTATGATCCCTTGTGATAGCGATTACTGCCCTGGGGAAAAGTCTCTGGCTAACTACTCTATCTATGTCTCCCATTCCCTTGTACACCTCTATCAAGTCACCTCTCTCTCTTCCTCTCTCCAGTGTGAAAAGTCCAAGCTCACTCAACCTCTCTTCATAATACAAGTCCTCCAATCCAGGCAGCATCCTGGTAAATCTCCTCTGCACCCTCTCTAAAGCATCTACATCCTTCCTCAAATGAGGTGACCAGAACCGAACACAACATTCCAAGTGTGGTCAAACCAGGGTCCTATAGAGCTGCAGCAAAACCTCCTGGCTTTGAAACTCAATCCCCCTGTTAATGAAAACCAAAACACTATCCACCTTCTTAACAACCCGATCAAGTTGGCAGCAACTTTGAGGGATCTATGTCTATGGGCCCCAACATCTCACCGTTCCTCCACTCTGCCCACAATCCTGGCTTTAAGCCAAAAGCCAATATGACTCGCACTGTCTGTGTCCTCATTGCATCCGGTGATCTCCCCTCCACTGCCTCCAAACTCATAGTCCCCCAGCCCCACACTGCCCGGTTCGACCTGATCTCCAAGGTCCACAAACCCAACTACCCCGACCGACCCATCGTCTCGGCATGCTCCTGCCCCAATGAACTCATCTCGTCTTACCTCGACTCCATCCTCTGCCCCTCAGTTCAGGCACTTCCCACCTCCATCCACGACACCAACCACGCTCTCCATCTCTTCAGCAACTTTCAGTTCCCTGGCCCCCAGTGCTATCTCTTCACT
>NW_025142605.1:0-1261 GCF_004010195.1 Chiloscyllium plagiosum | reverse complement strand
TCTCTACAGTAAGGCGACCAGATCTGGACGCAAAATTCCAAGTGTGGGCTCAACAGGGAATAATGGAGCTGCAGCAAAACCTCGCGGCTCTTAAACGTGATCCCCTTTTAATGAAAGCAAACACACCATATGCTTTCTTAACTACCCTATCCACTTGGGTGGCAACCTTAAGGGAACTATGTACTTGTACATCAATATATCTTTGATCCTTCACACTGCCAAGAATCCTGTCTTTAATCCTATATTCAACATTCGAGCTCGACCTTCCAAAATGCATCACTTCGCATTTATCCGGGTTGAATTGCATCTGCCATTTCTCAGCCCAGCTCTGCATCCTGTCTATGTCGCACTGCAGCCTACAGTAGCCATCCACACTATCGACGACACCTCCAATCTTTATGTCATCTGCAAATTTACTAACTCACCCCTCAACCTCCTCATCCAATTCATTTATAAAAACTACAAAAAACAGAGGGTCAAGAACAGAGCCCTGCGGGACCCCACTCAAAACTGTCCTCCAGGCAGAATACTTTCCACCAACAACCACTCTCTGCCCTCTGACAGCCAGCCAATTCTGAATCCAGATAACCAAATCTTCCTGTATTCCATACGTCCTGAATTTATGAATAAGCCTACCATGGGGAACCCTATGAAATGCCTTGCTCAAATCCATACACACCACATCCACTGCTCGACAGTCATCAACCTATCCTGACACCTCCTCAAAGAACTCAATAAGGTTTGTGAGGCATGACCTGCCCCTCAGAAAGACATGCATTTAAAAGGCATATGGCTGAGTATATAAATAGGAAGGTTAAAGAGGAATATGGGCCAATGTTGGCAAGTGGGACTAGATGAATTTATGATATCTGGATGGCATAGACGAGTTGTATCAAAGGATCTATTTCCGTGGTATACATTTTTGTGACTTCATAATTAACTAATGTATCATGCCTAAACTGATGCTGCTTTCCAAACTCAATAAGCCATGAAAAATGTTACTGAGGAATTATCGACTGCCTGTCTTAGGTTACTGTGATCACGAGCATTCCAAAAAATCAACAATAGTGTGTCATTTGGAAGAACTGTATGAGATGTCAAGTGAGCCCTTTCTTGCTATTGAGAACAAAAAGTCGCCTTTTCCAAGCAAAGCCTGGTGACGCTGATGAGATTATTATTCGTAACTGGCAAAACATATATTAATGGGATTAATGCTCAGTATGATGCTCATTATTACTTAATCTTGCCTCAATAACGCACA
>NW_025142604.1:0-1261 GCF_004010195.1 Chiloscyllium plagiosum | reverse complement strand
GATGGAGTTCAATTCAGGTAAATGCGAGGTAATACATTTAGGTTACAACAAACAAGGCTCGAGCTTTCACAATTAATGGTAGGGTCTTCAGTAGTGTTGTACGCCTTGGGGTTCAGGTACGTAGTTCTTTGAAGTTTGCCACAAAGAGAGACAGGATGGTTATAAATGGTACTTGCCTTCATTGCTCAGTCATTCGAGTTTAGGAGTTTGGGAAGTCATGTGTAGATTGTACAGGACATTGGTAAGGCCTGTTCTGGAATACTCTGCCCAGTTATAGGAAGGATATTAAGCTGGAGAGGGTTCAGATCACATTTACCGGGATGGTGATGGGTATAGAAGGTTTCGGTTATAAAGGAAGGTTGTACAGTCTGGGACATTTTTCACTTGAGCCTGGAGGCTGAGAGGTGACCGTATAGAAGTCTACAAAATAAGAAGGGGTATAGATAGAGTTAATGTGACTTGTCTTGTCCAAATAGCAGATCATTTTATGACTAGGGGCTACATTTCTTAAGGTTAGAAGGGAGAGATTTAAAATCAGAAAACATGAGGAGCAAACTGTTACAGAGTGTGTTTTGTGTGTGGAATGAAATTTCCAAGGAAGGGGTGAATCTGTGTACAATTACAATGCTTAAAATATTAATACAGGAAGAGGAAAGGTTTGAAGGGACGTGATCCAGGAACAGGCAGGAGGGACAAGGTTAGTTTAAGATTATGGTCGGCACCAACTGAACAGCTAAATTCCATGCTGGATGACGACATGATGATGAAAATAATGCTGTGGCCTTATTTAAGAAAGACTGCAAGGGGAAGCCAAGGAACTGCAGACTGAGCAGACAGAAATCAAGGATCGGTAAGGTGTTGGAGATCATTCTGAGACGTAGATTTACATGCATTTGGAAAGACAAGGATTGATTACAGATAGTTAGAGTGGCTTTGTGCGTGGGAAAACATGTCTCACAAACTTGACTGACTTTGTTGAATATGTGACCAAAATAGATAGATGAAGGCAGAGCAATAGACATTGTTTCTGACTTCAGCAAGGCCTTTGACAGGGTTGAGCAGGGTACACTGGTTAGTAAGGTTAGATCACATGGGATCAGCAAGAGCTGGCCAACTGGATACACAATGGGTTTGATAGGAGGAAGCAGAGGGTTGTTGTTCAGACTGGAGGCCTCTGACCAGCAGTGTGCTGTAAGGATTGGTGCTGGGGCCACCGTTATGCATCAACTGGGGCATGGGAACCCAGATTGTAGCTTCAGGG
>NW_025142603.1:0-1261 GCF_004010195.1 Chiloscyllium plagiosum | reverse complement strand
CTGTACATTGCCTGTGTGCCTGTTTGCCTGTATCTGTACTTTGCCACTGTGACAGTGTGCCTGTGCCTGTGCATTGCCTGTGGGACAGTGTGCCTGTGTCTGTATATTGCCTGTGTGACAGTGTCTGTACATTGCCTGTGTGCCTGTGTCTGTACTTTGCTAGTGTGACAGTGTGCCTGTGCCTGTACATTGCCTGTGTAACAGTGTGCCTGTGTGTGTACATTGCTAGTGTGACAGTGTGTGTACATTGCCTGTGTGCCTGTGTCTGTACATTGCCAGTGTGACAGTATCCGTACATTGCCAGTGTGAGTGTGCCGGTGTCTGTATATTGCTGGTGTGACAGTGTCTGTGCATTGCCTGTGACAGTGTGGCTGTGCCTGTACATTGCCTGTGTGACAGTGTGCCTGTGTCTGTACATTGCCCGCGTGACAGTGTGCCTGTGTCTGTACATTGCCTGTGTTCCTGTGTCTGTTCCTTGCCAGTGTGACAGTGTGCCTGAGTCTGTACATTGCCTGTGTGCCTGTGTCTATTCATTGCCTGTGTGACAGTGTGCCTGTGTCTGTACATTGCCTGTGTGACAGTGTGCCTGTGTCTGTACATTGCCAGTGTGACAGTGTGCCTGTACATTGCCTGTGTGACAGTGTGCCTGTGTCTGTACATTGCCCGCGTGACAGTGTGCCTGTGTCTGTACATTGCCTGTGTTCCTGTGTCTGTTCCTTGCCAGTGTGACAGTGTGCCTGAGTCTGTACATTGCCTGTGTGACAGTGTGCCTGTGTCTGTACATTGCCAGTGTGAGTGTGCCTGTGTCTGTACATTGCCTGTGTGCCTGTGTCTATTCATTGCCTGTGTGACAGTGTGCCTGTGTCTGTACATTGCCTGTGTGACAGTGTGCCTGTGTGTACATTGCCAGTGTGACAGTGTGACAGTGTCTGTACATTGATAGTGTGCCTGTGCGACAGTGTCTGTACATTTCCTGTGTGAGTGTCTATGCATTGCCAGTGTGTCTGTGTGACAGTGTCTGTACATTGCCTGTGTGCCTGTGTCTGTACATTGCCACTGTGACAGTGTGCCTGTTCCTGTACATTGCCTGTGTGACAGTGTGCCTGTGTCTGTATATTGCCTGTGTGCCTGTGTGACAGTGTCTGTACATTGCCTGTGTGACAGTGTCTGTACTTTGCCAGTGTGACAGTGTGCCTGTGCCTGTACATTGCCTGTGTAACAGTGTGTCTGTGTGTACATTGCTAGTGTGACAGTGTGTGTA
>NW_025142602.1:0-1261 GCF_004010195.1 Chiloscyllium plagiosum | reverse complement strand
TGACCCACTAAGACTAGTTTCCAAACATACAAAGAAGGACACCACTTTGACTGTTACAACACACACATCCGAAAACAGACGAAACAAAGATATGCACGAGAATTCTTAGAGGCACGGCATTCCAGCCAGAATTCCATCAATAAACACATTTATTAGATCCTATCTACCTTCCCTTGAAAAAAGAACCAGAAATGACATCACCCACCTTAAGAAACCAAGCCCTATAAATACAGAGGGGGGACATACCACCAGCACTTCACCGGAGACTCTCACTGATTATGTTACCTAGTATGGTGATAAAACATCTGAAAACAAATCTTCAAGCTCAGTGAGATAACTTATAGACTTAACATCGATGTGAGCTACAAATCTACTCAAAAATCGCTACATTGAGATATCTTTCTTGATTTACCTCATCAAAATCTTGAGGGCCTCCATTTGTTCATCTCTTAGTTTTCTATTTTCCAGAGGAAAGAGCCCTAACATGTTGAAGCCTCCTGATAGGTATCCCATGTTTATATACAACTACCCATAGATATGGATCGTCATCACCATACAGGTCGTTCTGCGATAATGTGTGTTTCGTTAATGCAAATTCATTATAACGAGATTGATGAACTGGGGACACATTCTGACAGGAGATTTCTGTCAAATCTTTCAAAGAGCAGTGAAGTGACAGCTGACAGATGCATTGTTTACAATCTAAACCAGCCATTCCGGCTGGCTGCACTAAAGGGAAATTCACTTTTGGTGATTGTGCACAAAGCAGCAATGATAGGCCTTCTTCATAACCTGAAAGAGTCAAACACACACACCTGTCTTGTAGATGGGGATGGAAAGAATACATTTGTTTAAAAGAATGACAAGGGGCAGCAGGGTTGCTCAGTGGTTTGCACTGCTACCTCACAGCACCAGGAACCAGGGTTTGATTCCTCCCTTGGGTGACTGCGTGGAGTTTGCACATTCTCCTTGTGTCTGCATGGATTTCCTTCAGGTGCTCCAGTTTCCTCCCACAGTCTAAAGATGTGCAGGTTAGGTGGATTAACCATGGGATCGCAGGTTTACAGGGATAGGATTGGGGAATGTTTCTGGGTGGAATGCTCTTCAGAGGGTCAGTGTGTACTCAATTTTTTTATTTATTTCAAAAATATACTATATTCATAAAAATCTTTTGATATCTCTACAGTTAGTGATGCCATTCATATATATACATTACATGTCTTTACATACAGAGGACAGACTGAATCATTTGTATGTCTGT
>NW_025142601.1:0-1261 GCF_004010195.1 Chiloscyllium plagiosum | reverse complement strand
ATAGGATAGAAAATCACAACAGAGTATTCTGGATGGTGTGAATGTACTGCACAGTCTCAGACCATAAATCACAGCCTCCCCTGAGTGTAAAATTGCTAAATCATTGTCTTCTGCACGCTTTCTCAGCATCTAAGTTTGGAACGCTAATCCACCTGACTATCCTGCAATTTCTGAAAATCTATTTTGGTGAAGGTGGTGAGTTTTGGATTCAGCTTTCCAGTTATTACCGTAAGAAGATAAGCACTGGGCACAGAAGAGGCAATGCAGCCCTTCGAACCAGCTCCACCATTTCATACGGTGATGATGGAGCTCACCTCGGTCTCAGCTGGATTTTCCCGCCTGCTCTCTCTCACCCTTCAAAGCATTGCAAATTAAGCATCTGTATCGCTTCATTAATTTTTTTCATTGTCCTGGCATGCACTGCATTTTAAATTGCGAATTCCATAAATTCAAATCATATCGAGATAGGTACATTCTTCCTCATGAAAACAGAATAGGGTCCCTATAGTGCAGAAACAGGGTATTCATCCATCGATTCCACACCAACCCTTTGATGAGAATCCCATTCAGACCCACCCATTCCAGTAACCCTGACTTTCCCATGGCTAATGGCCTAACCTGCAAATCTAAGGACACTGTGGGCAATTTAGCATGGGCAATCCACTTAACCTGCACATCTTTACACTTTGGTAGGAAACTGGATCACCCAGAAGAAACCCACGTACACATGGGGAGAACGTGTAAACTCTACACAGTCGCCTAAGGCTGGAATCAAATCCAGGTCCCAGCCACTGTGAGGCAGCTGTGCCAGCCACCTCTAAGCCACCTCTGCTTAAAATCTGCTACCCCTTATTAACCTCTCCACACCAACATTGGATGAATCTATGCTCCTTACATCAGAAATTGGGTTGTCTAACCAGATGTCTCAGTAAAACCCAGTAACAATCCACATGTTCTGTGTGTCTGAATGGGTATCCTATACACAACATCCTCCAGCCCACACTTTCCATTCACTTTCCAGAGACAGGGCTCCAGTACTTCATGGGGACTACAACTCCCTGAGGAAGGGACCACACGTGTGTGGGGAAACCCGGCACTGCACATTTACAGAATGTGGGCGGGTTTTCGAGTATGTGCTTTGGGTAACCAGTGGAAAACATTTCACATTGCGATTGGCTGGAGGAGGAACGTTTCTGCTTGTAGTATTAATCGGTTGGTGGTCAAAGTTTCACTACACCCACATGGGACGAAGTTCCGTCCC
>NW_025142600.1:0-1261 GCF_004010195.1 Chiloscyllium plagiosum | reverse complement strand
AAAATGTGCTAATTATTGAGTTACCTTCCTGAGCAAAAATTGAAATGACCAGAAAGAGTTATTACTATCACATGTGGAGATACGCAGATATTAACTTGGAAGTACTAACCTAATTGTGCATAATGTAGCTATAGGAAATACTGTTATGACTAAGTAACATCCTTACAGGCATAATCCTCTAATGTTGGTGGAGGTTCAACGCATTGAACGCATGCTCTAAGATGACAATATTAGCATATGTTACAGTGACTGGAACTCACCCATCGTCGTGGTGCCAAAGCCAAATGGTACCCAACAAATATATGTGGACTATCGTAACATCAATACAGTTAAAAATGTTGATGTATACACAGTTCCACGGTTGGAAGACTGTGTTGAAAATGTGGGACAAGCAACTTATATTTGGTATGAAAAACGTGCCAGCCACATTTCAGGGACGAACCAATAAGTTTCCAGATTATCCAAACTTGTGGTATACATTGACAACATGGTGATTTCTAGTGACTCATGGAAGGAACACTTACAGCATTTATCAGACTTGTTTGACTGACTTCAGAAGGCAGGCTTGGGGGTAAACATAGCGAAAAGTGAATTTGCCAAAGCAAAAGTCACCATCCTGGGCCATGCTTTTAGACATAGATAAACGTGCCATGAGATATAAACGTTTAGGTAATTGGGGAATTTTCCGTACCGTCGACAAAAGGATCAGTTCCTGGGACTGAGTGGATAGTACCGAATGTTTGTGCCTCATTTTTGCAGAGTGACTGTTCCAGTCACTGAATTGTTAAAGAAAGGGAAGAAGCTTCAGTGGACAGAGGACTGTCAAAAGGCATTTCACCACATGAAATATGTATTAGCCACTGCCCCACGATCAGACACACCTGCTTCTGTAAAACCATTCAAGGTGGATTTCAATGCGAGTGATGTGGGTATCGGTGCTGCACTCTTGCAGGAAGATGACGACAAGACGGGAAGACCTATTGGGTAATTCTCCAAGAATTTCAGCGTTCACTGGCAGAAATATTCAACAGTTGAGAAAGAGACTGCGAGCTTTGTGCTGGCACTACAATGTTTATATTACCAGCAACGTATCTGAGACAACCATATACACTGAGCATAACCCATTGAAGTTTTTTGGAGAAATTTAAGGACAAAAATGCCGGACTGTTAAGCTTGAGCTTATTGTTACTGCCATTCAATTAGAAAACTGTGCACGGGGCAGGTCTTAAAAACATGATTGCCAATGCATTGTTGAGACTTG
>NW_025142599.1:0-1261 GCF_004010195.1 Chiloscyllium plagiosum | reverse complement strand
CTGAGGTCACTGACCTGGTCGTCCTGCCTAGTATCTTCCAAAATAATTCCCTACATTTACATTTCTCCTCCTCCCACCAATCCCCAGCTCTGTGATTGGTACCAATTTGAACTACGACTTCTGGCTGCACACTCTCCCACTTTGGGATACTGTGGACTCGCTTCGAGACATCCTTGACACTGTCACCTGGGAGGCACCATATCATCCAGGAGATTCTGTCGCGAACACAGAATCTCCTGCTTGTTTGTCTCACCGTTGAATCTTTTTTCATTATTGCGCTCCTATTCTCTCCTCTTTCCTTTTGACCCGTAGAGCTTAGCTCAATGCCAGAGGCCTGGCAGCTGTTGCTTTACCCGGCAGGTCATCTCCCGCAACATTGTCCAAACCTGTATATGGCAGAGAAGTAAACGGCCACAGGCGACCACTATACTGTCTGCTTATTCCCTTTCCCTCTCTAGACGGTCACTCACCTAATTTACCATGTAATTTAGGTGTGACTCTATCTCCCCCTCAGCCTCCCGAATGATCCAACATTTATCCATCTCCAGTTTCCAAACGTGGAATGTGTGGAACTGCCATTCAGTGTACTTCTCGTGGGTAAAGCCAGCAGGGACTCGAGTGATGATATTTAATTCCCACATTCGGCAAGAGGAACATGCAACTGCCCTTTCATTCCAACTCCTCTAAATTACTAAAAGAGTTCCTTTATATTAAACAAATTGAGCTTACCAACCTCCACAGTCTTTTTCTTTCTTTCTTAAGAATAAGGGGATGGGTGAGAGTCACTATCCGTGCACTGTTTCGGGTTTAGTTGCTTGCCCGACTTCTTGAGTTCTTTCAACCAGCAATCCTCTTGTCCACTTCTGCTCCACAGTGCGAGCAGCAGCGAAGGTAAGACCGTTTGGTTTTAAACGTGCTTACCGGTAGCGGGCAGCGGTGTTTTTTTTTCTTTCACTCTCTCTTCACAGAAAGAGCGGGAGCACCAGGGGGAAGTGACGACGACCAGAGGGGCAGCCGGGAAGGAAAGCGGTGAGTATTTATACTCACCCTTCGTAGCCGTCGGTCATTTCCAGTGCGAGCAGCAGCGAAGGTAAGACCGTTTGGTTTTAAAAGTGCTTACCGGTAGCGGGCAGC
The DNA here is from genome assembly GCF_004010195.1 of Chiloscyllium plagiosum. Taxonomy (NCBI): domain Eukaryota; kingdom Metazoa; phylum Chordata; class Chondrichthyes; order Orectolobiformes; family Hemiscylliidae; genus Chiloscyllium; species Chiloscyllium plagiosum. The sequence continues at coordinate 127 of NW_025142599.1, read as the reverse complement.
AGTGTTTTTTTTTTCACTCTCTCTTCACAGAAAGAGCGGGAGCACCAGGGGGAAGTGACGACGACCAGAGGGGCAGCCGAGACCCGGAAGCAGGAGTGTAAGCTTACCTGGGTAGGTTTTTTCCCCC
>NW_025142598.1:0-1261 GCF_004010195.1 Chiloscyllium plagiosum | reverse complement strand
GCTTCGTAATCTTCATCAACTTCAGGAACAAAGGAGGTGGGTTCATGGAGAATGAGGTTTAATCAAACAGTATCGTTCTCACATAACCAGAGGGAGGGGTGCACAGGAGATTGACCAGGATGTTGCCTGGGATGGAGCTTTCTTGTGAGTGATTTAACATTGAGGATGTTTCACAAGGAGATCCATTTAAACCCATTCCATTGAACTCTGATGGATCACTCCCCATTCTCCTCCCATCACTGTTGAATCTCAATGCGCTAAAATGTCTTTTCATTCACTCCCATTTGACAGAATCATAACAAATCACATCTTTTGCATTCATTCCCACTTTGTACAGATTCTCAAACAGAACAGAAAGGAAGTTGCAGTTCACCACAATAGTCTTGTGTGCTTTATTGTTCAAGTGGCTTTCGAGAGTTTGCTGGATAAAGGCATAGACATGGTGGCTCAGATAGTCTGAGTAACAGAGCTATATTTGGGGAGGAATGGTAACATGGACTCCTCTTCTGGCCTGTGCAGTGAGTGCAATGTTCAGGCACTGGTCTGTTTTGGGACTGCCCTCATTACCTGTATTTGCTCTGGCTGAACAAATTAAACAGGCAGGATGGCTTAGGCATATTGAAGGCCTCAGAATCCTGAGCTCAGTTACGTTAGTGCTGAAGACCCTGAGAAGTTTAAATTCTGATCCTTACCTTCATGGCCTCTCCCTCCGTATCTCTCTCAGTTGTATTTTGGCTTCATAGAGAGAAGTTTTGATCCAGGAGCAGGAATGTCTTGCTGTAATTGTACAAGGTTTTGGAGAAACCACACCTGGTGTATCTGAGGAAGGATGTACTGGCATTGGACAGAGTGCAATGAAGGTTTCTCAGACAGACTCCTGGGATTTCAGGGCTGATGTATGAAGAGAGATTGGATCGGTTAGGATTACATTCACTGGAATTTGGAAGAATGAGGGGGATCTCAGGGAAATGTGTGAAATTTCAATAAAACCCGATGAGGTAAATGTAGGAAAGATGTTTCCGATGACCGGGGAGACAAGAACCAATGGTCACTGTCAAAGGATATGGGGTAGGTCATTCAGGATTGACATGGAGAGCAATCCCTTTGGAGTTACTGTGATCCTGTGGAGTTCCCTGCCACAGAAAGCAGTTGAGGCCAAAGCAAGGAATGTTTTTAAGAAAGAGTTAGAGTTCTTGAGGATAAAGGGATGAAAGTATATGGGGGGAATCATTTCCAATTGTGGAGACAATGTGACAAATTT
>NW_025142597.1:0-1261 GCF_004010195.1 Chiloscyllium plagiosum | reverse complement strand
AACCTTTCTTATCTCACTCTCTCCTGCAGCTCCAATTATTGTCCGTGTTCATGTAATTCTCAGCACCAACAATCCTACATTAACTCCTCCAGCTCCGGCTACCATCCCAACCCGGGTAATCTACAGTCCCTCCAATCCTCCCTTTCTCCATAAACTCCTGCAGCTCCAATTTCTCCCCTATCTGTTTAATCTCCAGTCCCGACAACCCTCCCTTCCTGAGCCCCTGCACCAACCGTTGGAACTGTTGTTATCTGTGTCCCCTCCAGCAGGCGCTACAACACTCCTCACGTCTGTAACTGTATACAGACAATGCAGCTCTCCCTTTTATATCTGACACCCTCCCCGACTTATAACTCTTATAGTTCCTCACAATATCTCACCTCCTCCATTCCCATCTGTGCTAGAGAGCTCTAAAAATTCTTTATTCTTGTTTAAATTTCTGATCACCTAAACTCTATCCCTTTTGAAACTTGTAACCCCTTCAGTTTCTGTTGCTCTCCATATAGCTGTAATCAATGATAGCACAGGTTCCCTTCCTTAAATCTCTATAATTACAATGCTTGTATTTGTTAAATGGGCACATTTCTTCCTCTTTATCCATCTCAGGACTTCCAATCCCTACAATCCCACTATTTGGAATGCTCCCATTCGCTGCAACTCCTCATGTCGTGAGGGTCGTTGAACACCACCAGTGCCCCAAAGGTTTATCGTCCCCCCAGTTACTGTAAGTCTTCTAACTCTGTAACATCCAACAGTATCCAGTACCATACAACACTTGCTGGCTCTCAATTTGCATTTATTGAAGTCTACACATCTCTGTAAGCAGCTCAGAAAAAGCACTTTAGACTCTACAATGCTCCATCATGAACAAGCCACCATCTCTCTATTTCCTTTGCCTTCTTCTTAGTGTCTGCAACTCTCACTGTATCTTCCAGTAAGCTTCTTTAGTAGCTGCAGGTCTGCCTAGCTCCCCAGAAAACTTGTTCCATCCCATACAGCTCGCTCAATCACTTTAACACCCTCTGCTCTGTCTAATCCTCCTCTTTCCCACTGTCTTCCAGGCACAGCGGCGATCCTGTAAGACAGCAGTGCGGAATGGGATGTTATAAATCTCAGCTGAGGCTTGAGGCCTATCATTACCTGGGAGTCACAAGGGGAGAGAGTCTGATTGAGTGCAGCACAAAGCGGGAGAATATAAATCAGCAGCGAGAGTCAAGGCCGACTGGAACTTGGATTTGGAGAAACAGCAGAGCAGGAGGCT
>NW_025142596.1:0-1261 GCF_004010195.1 Chiloscyllium plagiosum | reverse complement strand
AATATTTTCCATCAACCACCACTTACTGCCTTCGTTCAGAAAGCCAGTTTCTAATCCAAACTGCTAAATCACCCTCAATTCCATGCCTCTGCATTTTCTCCAACAGCCTACCATGTGGAACCTTATCGAAGGCTTTACTGAAGTCAGTTATAATTGTTGGATACACACACACATATACACAATTATAACTGTTAAACAAGCATTGTAGCTAACATATATATTGATAAGGGGAGTATGGAAATAAAGGGGGTGTATTATGTATGTGACTGGGTGTGTTTTGTGGGTCAGGTAAACCCAGAGGCAGGAGCTGAAGGGGCAGTCTCGGACAACTGTGGAGATGAGAGGACACACAGTAAAATAATCCCCGTTCACATTTACTCTCCATCTACCGCGTGTTCTATTTATGGATCTAGTGAACCATAAACATAACAAACCACACTTTCCAAACTTTACCAGCTAGAAGGACAAAGACATCAAACACCGTCACCTCTCAAGTTCTGTTACAGATTATACACTGTGCTGTCGTGGAAATGTATCATTCAGCATCATTGGGTCAAAATCGTGGAGCTCCCTCTGTAACAGCATGATCGGTCTATCCACACCCCAAAGACTGTGGTGGTTTAAGAAAGCAGCTCACCATCACCTTCTCCAGGGTAATCAGGGACGGCCAATAAATACAGCACACCAAACATTTTCAAAATGCAAGCCTTCGTCTTGATGGTAACTGTCCCACCACATCCCCCTCCCCACAGGAGACTTGGTCACATGGTTCTCCAAGTACTGAACAAAACTGCCTTTTAACCATGCAATATTGGAATAGCAGTCAATTCAGGGGTTAATGTTGCTTCATACAACCTGCTGATTGTATTCAGATCCCTAGCCTCGAGTTACAAAGCAGAAATGAACTGTCAGCAAGGTTCTCAGAGAACACTTGAAGAGATTTTCAAATTAAAGAAACTGTTTAAGATTAGCCAATAGGTCACACCCACAAAGAAATTCCAAACTGTTAATCGGGTTTTAGAATTTTAGATTCCAACTTAAGAGCAAGGACATTGATAAATTGGTATTCCTTGGTGTTTTTGTGTTGAAATTGAATAATCTCTTTATTCTATTTGATTCTATCTCTCCCGGTGTGTGTATGTGAGTGTTCTTGTGTTGATTTGTGCCCCCTGCACATACACACCCCCACCCTGTGTCTAAGAGTTTGGGAAATAAATCCTACTGAGCATTTAACTTTACAAAGGTGTTGTTGAAATCCTTT
>NW_025142595.1:0-1261 GCF_004010195.1 Chiloscyllium plagiosum | reverse complement strand
CTTTCAACCAATTCCCTCTAGTTTTGGATGCCCAAACCTGGGAAAAAAACCCTGACTACTCACCCTATCCATGACCGTTCTGATTTTATAAACTTCTACTGCTGCCAAATGTGACTCCACTCAACACGAATAGCTGTGCTTTTACTTATCCCGGACCTAAATTCTGAAATTCAATACTGACACCTCTTCCTTATCCATCAAGTCACAATTCTAAATCCATTCTATTCAGTTTATTCAGATGTATCATGAGACCTCTATGGGATTTACACCTCGACCTTTGTGCCCGGAGGTAGGGACCACTCGGCAATACCCATAAAGCTATAACATTATTCTCCTGTGTGTTTGTTCATCAGCCTCTTCTGACATGCTGTGACATACCTCTGCACCTGGCAGGACTTGAATTCAGAATTTCTGGTCCAGAACTTGGAAGACTACCACACACGTTCAGGAATTAGACTCAAATCCAGAGCTCGGCTTAGAGAGAGGGACATTACCCACTACACTAGCATACCCAGATTTTGAGTCATATTTTAAGTGCCCGCTTTCAGCTCAGTTTGGATTTTTTATAATCAGGTTACCATTACTGAACTACAAAAAACACTTTGGATTGTTACACAAATGCAAGATATTTGTCTCAACTGTTGAGTGCACGTGCTGTGCTATCGAAATTAAGTATGAACATCTTTAATCGCTATAATCTGTAGTCTGCAATATTAGAGAAAGAAATCCTGCAGACACACTCTGCCCCAATGAAGGGTCTCAAATGGATATTTATAACTGAACACCAGAGGAAAAAATAGAGCATAATTCCTGGTCGCAAAACACCGATCAGTATTACCCAACTCTAACATGCGACTGTCCTCTTCCTAAAACCATGAAATGATACCAGGCCGCTAATTACTGTCCAGCCTCTCCTCCCCACTGACTGTGTCTGAAATCTGTCCTTACCCCCCTAACCACACAAGGCAAACCAAGCTCAGGGTCTTTGTGAAAATCAAGGCCAGAGTGTGCAGGCCTCTTAGAGAGGAGGAAGAAATTTTAATTTGAAGGGGGATACACAGCATGTCAGAAGAGGCTGATGAACAAACACACAGGAGAATAATGTTATAGCTTTATGGGTATTGACGAGTGGTCCCTACCTCCAGGCACAAAGGTCGAGGTGTAAATCCCACAGAGGTCTCATGATACATCTGAACAAACTGAATAGAATGGATTTAGAATTGTGACTTGATGGCAATAACACTCACTGGGCTGAGGAGTG
>NW_025142594.1:0-1261 GCF_004010195.1 Chiloscyllium plagiosum | reverse complement strand
AAACCGGGTCCATCTCCAATTCAGCCCCCAAGATCCACTCTATCACAGCTAACACAGTGCTCCAATATATTTGAAGCCTGCAGAAGGACCAAAAGCAATGAGTAAGAGTGCCTGTAGTCATTCTGCATTTACGACATGCTGAAGATAATCCCACTTTGCATTTCGAGAGACAATTTGGGGTCAGATAGACCCTACGAAGAATTTTCAACTGCATGGAATGGGTCCTATTACAGATCAAAATCCTTCGAGCATTTTCACCAATATCCTCCCATGTCTCCGAAGTGTTCTGAACCCCAACTCTCTCTTGAAGACATCACAAAGATGCACAGTCTCGTCTGAGGGGACACTCTCCAACTAATGATGAAGGGTACTGACAGAGAGTGCATTCTGAGCACTAAGCACCCGCTTCTCTCTATCCGATCTGTAAGAGTTTGGTAAAAGTGTGTGTTTTTTTTTAAAATCAAATCTCTGATCTGAAAACAAAAACAAACAGAAGAGGTCTCTACTAGGTAGTCCATACTTACGAGTTATTTGATCGAATTATGTAATTCTTTCTCCCTGAAATAAAACATTGTGGCTCGGTAGATAGCATTGCGGCCTCACAGCACCAGGATCCAAAGATGTACAGGTTAGATGAATTGGCTATTGATAAATTACCCATAGTGTTCAGGGATGTGTAGGTTGGGGCATTAGTTAGGGTAAATATAGGATGGTCGGGGAATGGGTCTAGGTGGGTCGAAGTCGACTTGTTGGGCCCAAGGACCTGTTTCCACACTGTCGGGATTCTATTAATTCTAAATCACTGAAGCAAGGTACACCCCTGGCTTCCCACAGTTTAAACATGGAATCCATGATCCCCAGTTGGCAACTTGGTATACCAATTATAGGGGTAAGAAACAAGGTTTTGCTGTATTGCCCTCGATCTGACTCATTGCCATTTATACTTTAACTTCATTAATGATTATTTGGTTATGACAATACTCCATAAATGTCATTTTGTCTACGAACAACAGACTAATAAGGGTTCATTTTGTCTGAGAGAGTTCAATATCTAACCATATTGACGCCGAGTCCTCAGTGGTCCACACACTAACATATGATAATAAAGAACTTAATTGACAGCTTTTAATCTGGGAGATCTACTCCCCACAATCTGTGGGGTAGTTGCAATTTGGTTAGCCTGATAAAGAGTCGCTTATGGTGCCAAATAAAAGAGCTAAACCAGCCATAAATAGAACATAGAACATAGAACATAGAACAA
>NW_025142593.1:0-1261 GCF_004010195.1 Chiloscyllium plagiosum | reverse complement strand
GGATAGTACACAGGTTCCCAGTATTCCGCACTGTTCACAAACTGACCCTGGTGTAGGTCCAGTTATTCACAACACAGTTCAACAATTTGGATGGGTAATTCAAGCATAAAATATCCAGGTTTGATGACTATTCAAACCTGTGCATCATTGTGACCGATACAGAGAATGTATGGAGGTGTCGGAATGAGATTAACAATTCATTAAATTGGGAAACACATGGAAGGTGCAAATGGGAAATTGTCCACGTCAGTAGGAAGTAAGAGACAGAATTGCAGAGTATTATTCAAAAAGTGATCGAATGGGGCAATATTGGCATCCATTAGGAGAGGAGAGATAGGCTGGGACATTTATTCAGTGGAGCTTCGGAGGTTGAGTGGTGACCTGACAGTGGTTGAAAAATCATGAGGGACATAGATGAGGTGAATAGCAAAGGTCTTTTCGTGAGAGTAGGGGAGTACAAAACTAGAAGGAACAGTCTTTAGGTAAGAGGAGAGAGATTTAAAAGGGGCCTGAGGGCAACATTATCGCACGGAGGCTGGTTCATGTGTGGATTGAACTGCGAGAGGAAGAGGCAGATGCGGGTACATTTACGACATTTAAAAGACATTTGGATTGAAACATGACTCGGAAAGTTTCACAGGGATATGGGCCAAATGCAGTGAAATAGAACCAGTTTAGTTTGGGAAACTTGCTGGGTATGGACGGGTTGCTCGGAGGAGTCTGTTTCCGTGTTGTATGAAGCTATGATTCTATGGATGTCATTGTCCAGAGGTCACTGAAATCCAAAATGAAGGTGCTGCAGGATAGTAACATGTTAGAAAGACAAACGACATCTTGGCCTTCATTGTCCGAGGTTGGTGAGCCCACAACTGGTGGATTACGTACATTCTCGAGTGAGCTAAGAGGTATAGAGAGTAAGTTTGCAGATGACATAGAAATTGGAGGTCTCGTGGACAGCGAAGAAGGTTACCTCAGATTGCAGCAGGATCTTGATCAGATGGGCCAATGGGCTGAGAAGTGGTAGATGGAGTTTAATGTAGAGAAATGTGAGGTGCTGCATTTTGGGAAAGCAAATCTTAGCAGGACTCAAATACTTAATGGTAAGGTCCTCGGGAGGGTCGCTGAACAAAGAGACCTTGGAATGCAGGTTCATAGCTCTTTGAAAGTGGAGTCGCAGGAGGATAGGACAGTGAAGAAGGCATTTGGTATGCTTTCCTTTATTGGTCAAAGTGTTGAGTACAGGAGTTGGGAGGTTATGTTG
>NW_025142592.1:0-1261 GCF_004010195.1 Chiloscyllium plagiosum | reverse complement strand
GAGACTCCGCGCTCACACCAATGGGGACGCTCATTCTGACACAGAAATCAGAAACCGAAAAAAATCCATCATTTTACTGTTTGTGATCTCGGCCAATTTCATCCTGTTATGGTTAACGTTAATGATGTATTCTATATGGAAACGGATGAATTGGATTGGGTATCGGTCTGTGTCTCTCCCTGGCTTTGTGGTGGAATTGGGCTTTATGCTGCAGCTCCTCAGCTGCTGCACAAACACCGCAATTTATGCCGTGACCCAGACAAAGTTCAGGAAGCAGCTGAAGAATGTGCTGAAACATCCCTTCACTGAAATCCATCCATTAATCAAATTCACACATTAATCACACCATCCTGGATTTTCTCATTTCAGTTTAGTGTTTCAGCGATGGAGCAGCCTGTCACTGTGGTAACAGACTGAGGGTAGCGCTGGTTTGTCCAACCATATCCTCCAGGGGGTTACAGGGACACATTTCAATGTTTCTCACTACTCAGGGGCCAGTGAGAAAAGGCACCATCCCACTGACTGTATCCATCACTTCAATTTATAAACAATAAAAATGTTCATTAAAAAGTGTCGAGCAGCTGAGTGAACGATGTTGCTGTGTTTCTTTGTGTTGAAGAAGCTGAGCTGGAGAGAGACAGACTTAGCCCCAAGTCCTGGGTCCTCAGGGAAGGGGAAGGGACAGGGCCCTGAGCTCGGGAGGGGGGTCTAACTTCCTCGGTCCTTTCTTTTACTTCTGGGTCCCCCCACACAAACTTGCCCTCCACATTTCCACTCCCCCACTCTTTCTCCTAATCTCTCTCTCTCTCTCTCTCTCTCTCTCTCTCTCTCTCACACACACACACACACCTCCCCGGTTTCTCCACCCGCCTCTACTCTGCTGTCTCTCTCCCTCCCCTTGACTCGCACTCTCCCGCAGTTTCCATCTCCCTCCCGCAATTCCGTCTATACCCCATTTTCCCCATCCTCCCCCTTTCCACATCTCTCCATTCGATCACCCCCATCCCCCATTCATGCAGCATCACCACCAACCCTCAGTCTCTGGGTCAGAAGGAGAGGGAAGAACAAGCGAGAGAGAGAGTGTCAGATACAGAGAGAGGGATGGAGAGGGAGAGTGAAATTCAGTCAAAGAGAAACGGAGGAAAGTGTGTGGAGAAACACACAGAAGGAGGCGGATAGGAGTGAGAGAAGCTGGAGAGAGAGTGAAGCAGCAGGAAGAGAGAGAGATGGGGCATAGGAGTGACAGGGGACAGAAAGAGAG
>NW_025142591.1:0-1261 GCF_004010195.1 Chiloscyllium plagiosum | reverse complement strand
GTTCATTCAGTACCTCAATCTGGGTTGACAAGAGTATGGGGAAGCCATCAAAAATGGTGGACAATAAGAGGGACAGTACATTAAATCCCTCATGCCTGTTAAACAGGATGACAAGTCATCTGCTCAGCCCCATGCAACTATAAGAAGGGTTCAGAAAGATATGATTTCACCCTGCAACCATTTACAAAGGAAGAGGACGAGGTATTTCAGCTTATCAAGTCATTAACTCAGGAAGAGGTAGGTTTCAGAGATGCTCCAACACCACGAACAAATGGAGGAAGAATCGCAAAATGGACCGGTCCTCGTTATTCCTTGTGGCTTAATTATCCATAGCAAATACGTGTTATTGTAGCATGGTGCTCTTGCAGTGGCATCTTTCATCTCTAATAGTGCACACCCATATTGTGTCTGAATGTCACAAGCTGGTGGGAAATCGCTAACTGGTTCATAATTAAGGAATTGTGGCTGCTGAAAGGATTGTGAACAATGTAACGCTGAGTGCAGAGTCAGTCAGTAATTCTGCATTGAAGTGTTCAGAGTTCATTCCGCGCCTGTGCCTCTATATCAATCGGCATATATTCTCTGCACAGGCACTTTAACTATCAGAATTTATGGAATTTCTCACCTTTTCAATGGCTGCTTGAGACATAATTATTATGCCTCCATAACCATCAAGTATCAACTTGTTATTGACTTACAGCGCTATAGATTAAACAAATTGTTCCTGCACTCTGTCCTCATGGTAACATCATGCCAGAGTTTAGTCTGGTGAAAGTATTTTGCACTATCACGGTGACAGATAAATTGTTATTGACAAAGCAGCCTCAGTCTTGTACATTATACCCCAATTACAGTCTCAGCAAAATACTACCATGAGTAAGATGCATTTACTCTGGTCCTTCAGTCATTTTGCATGAAGGACCACATATCATTTGCTGTTATAATTACTGCTGGATATGAATTCAGTACGTGACGTATGGTCAATGGCTTCCAGGTACTTTTAAACCAAAACACCCAATGTCTCACCGTTTATTAAGCATAAATGAAAATTATCATATTTGTAGTTCCCATATGAATCATTTTTAAACCTTGCGAAATTTTCATAGCCCAAGCACAGATCCTTCTGACACCCCACAAAATTTCCATGCAGATAAAAAAAGAAACACTACTCTCTTCATTTTGCCCATTATCCAATTTTTAGACCATGTTGTGTACATTACAGCTGAAACTAGCCATGTACTCTAACATTCTCCACTCACTT
>NW_025142590.1:0-1261 GCF_004010195.1 Chiloscyllium plagiosum | reverse complement strand
TCTCTCTCACACACACTCTCTCTCACACACTCACTCTCACTCACTCTCCTCCCACCACACACACACACACACACTCACACTCTCTCTCCCTCTCTCTCGCTCCTTTCTCTACCTTTTCTCTCCCTTGGAGATCGGTTCAGGCTGTGCTGCAGGGAGTTTGGGTGTGTGGGAATGGTGGGTATAGGGGAGAGAAGGCCAGGGTTTTGGGTGAGGGCTGGGGTAGTGTGGGTCAGGGAGGGGGTGGCTGGACTGATTAGAGACAATGCTGCCACACTCCCACTCCTCAGTGTCCGCATTCATGGTGTTCACATCAATTCCATAGTCAGTCCATTTTATTGAATTGTTTGGGGTAATATTTGGTGACTCTTTTGACCTTAATAATTAAAATCTTTTGACATTATTCTTTTAGAAAGAGCAGTCAAAAATAGAAAGATTATGCTTTATCTCAATTGGATACATTGGGTGTCGCTGGCTGGGCCCAGTATTTATTTCCCGTCCCTAGTTGCCCCGTGAGAGGGTGGGGGTGGGCTGCCTTCCTGACCCGCTGCAGTCCATGTGCTGTAGGGTGACCCACAATGCCCTGAGGGAGGGAATTCCAGGATTCTGACCCAGTGACACTGAAGGAACGGTGATATATTTCCAAGTCAGGATGGTGAGGGGCTTGGAGGGGAACTTGCAGGGGGTGGTGTTCCCATGTACCTGCTGCCTTGTCCTTCTAGATGGAAGTGGTGGTGGGTTTGGAAGGTGTTGCCTGAGGAATTTTGGTGAATTTCTGCAGCGCATCTTGTAGATGGTACACACTGCTGGTACTGAGGGAATAGGTAATGTGTTCTTTCACTTGCATCCCATAGAGCCTCAATCCATTCGGGCATTTTGAGAAAGGCAATGAATGCCATCCTTGCTGGTCACACTCACATCCCAGAAAAGAATTAAATAAAAAGATGCTGCAAATATTGAACGTAAACTGATAAACCTCATTGACTATCCTCGGAATTATATGATGCGACACTAACAGGACATTTAGTCAGATACAGAACACAGCTGCGCTCTGTACTTGGGCCTCTGCTCTTTGTAGTTTTTATAAATGACTTGGATAAGGAGGTTGAGGGGTGGGTTAGTAAATTTGCAGATGACACAAAGATTGGAGGTGTCGTCGATAGTGTAGAGGGCTACTGCAGGTTGCAGCGCCACATAGACAGGATTCAGAGCTGCGCTGAGAAATGGCAGATGGATTCTGGATTAGTGGTGCTGGAAGAGCACA
>NW_025142589.1:0-1261 GCF_004010195.1 Chiloscyllium plagiosum | reverse complement strand
GAGAGCACTTTCTGATGTACTGAGGAAGCACTACCTGAGGTACTGAGCGGAGTACTTTCTGAGGTACTGAGGGAGCACCTTCTGAGGTATTGAGGGAGCACTGTTTGAGGTATTGCGGGAGCATGTTCAGAGGTATTGAGGGAGAACTATCTGAGGTATTGAGTGAGCACTTTCAGAGGTATTGAGGGAGCACTATCTGAGTTATTGAGGAGATCTATCTGAGGTATTTATGGAGCAATTTCAGAGGTATTGAGGGGTCACTATCTGAGGTATTTATGGAGCACTTTCTGAGGTACTGAGGGGTACTGTGGGAGAACTATCTGAGGTACTGAGAGAACAATTTCTGAGGTATTCAGGGAGCACACTCTGAGGTACTGAGGGAGAAATATCTGAGGAATTGAGGGAGCACTATCTGAGGTATTGAGGAAGCACTCTCTGAGGTACTGAGGGAACACTTTCTGAATTATTGAGGGAGCACTTTCTGAATTATTGAGGGAGCACTTTCTGAGGTACTGAGAATGCAGTATCTGAGGTACAGAGGGAGCACTATCTGACGTACAGAGGGAGAAATATCTGACATACTGCGGGACCACTTTCTGAAGTATTGAGGGAGCACTTTTGAGGTACTGAGGGAGCACTATCTGAGGTACTGAGGGAGAAATATCTGTGGTACTGAGGGAGCACATTCTGAGGCATTGAGGGAGCACTGTCTGAGGTACTGAGGGGGAACTATCTGAGGTACTGAGGGACCACTTTCTGTGGTATTCAGGGAGCACACTCTGAGGTACTGAGGGAGAACTATCTGAGGAATTGAGGGAGCACTTTCTGAGGTATTGACGAAGCACTCTCTGAGGTACTAAGGGAGAACTATCTGAGGTATTGAGCGAGCACTTTCTGAGGCATTGAGGGAGCATTATCTGAGGTATGAAGGGAGCACTTTCTGAGGTATTGAGGAAGCACTTTCTGAGGTATTGAGGAAGCACTTTCTGAGGTATTAAGGAAGCACTTTCTAAGTTACTGAGGGAACAATTTCTGAGGTATTGAGGGAGCACTATCTGAGGTACTGAGGGAGCACTTTCTGAGGTACTGAGGAAGCACTCTCTGAGGTACTGAGGGAGAACTATCTGAGGTATTGAGGAAGCTCTTTCTGTGGAACTGAGGGAAAACTATCTGTGGGACTGAGGGAGAACTATCTGACGTACTGCGGGACCACTTTCTGAAGTATTGTGGGAGCACTTTCTGAGGTACTGCGGGAGCACTA
>NW_025142588.1:0-1261 GCF_004010195.1 Chiloscyllium plagiosum | reverse complement strand
CTGAGGGAGTGGGCACTGTCAGAGGGTCAGTGCAGAGGGAGTGGGCACTGTCGGAGCGTCAGTGCTCAGGGAGTGCTGCACTGTTGGAGGGTCAGTGCTGTGGGAGTGCCGCACTGTCAGAGGGTCAGTGCTGAGGGAGTGCCGCACTGTCAGAGGGTCAGTGCTGAGGGAGTGCCGCACTGTCGGAGGGTCAGGACTGAGGGAGTGCCGCATTGTCGGAGGGTCAGTGCTGAGGGAGTGCCGCACTGTCGGAGGGTCAGTGCTGAGGGAGTGCCGCACTGTCGGAGGGTCAGTACTGAGTGAGTGCCGCACTGTCAGAGGGTCAGAGTTGAGGGAGTGCCGCACATTGGGAAGGTCAGTGCTGAGGGAGTGCCGTATTGTCCGAGGTTCAGTGCTGAGGGACTGCCGCACTGTCGGAGGGTCAGTGCTGAGGGAGTGCCACACTGTCGGAGGGTCAGTACTGAGGGAGTGCCGCACTGTCAGAGGGTCAGAGTTGAGGGAGTGCCGCACATTGGGAGGGTCAGTGCTGTGGGAGTGCCGCACGATCAGAGGGTCAGTGCTGAGGGAGTGGGCACTGTCGGAGGGTCAGTGCTGAGGGAGTGCCGCACGGTCAGAGGGTCAGTGCTGAGGGAGTGGGCACTGTCGGAGGGTCGGTGCTGAGGGAGTGCCGCACTGTCGGAGGTTTATTGCTGAGGGAGTGCCGCACAGTTGGAGGGTCACTGCTGAGGGAGTGCCGCACTGTCGGAGGGTCGTTGCTGAGTGAGAGCCGCATGTCAAAGGGTCAGTGCTGAGGGAGTGCCGCACTGTCGGAGGGTCAGTACTGAGGGAGTGCCGCACTGTCAGAGGGTCAGAGTTGAGGGAGTGCCGCACATTGGGAGGGTCAGTACTGAGGGAGTGCCGCATTGTCGGAGGGTCAGTGCTGAGGGAGTGCCGCACATTGGGAGGGTCAGTGCTGAGGGAGTGCCGCATTGTCGGAGGGTCAGTACTGAGGGAGTGCCGTACTGTCGGAGGTTCATTGCTGAGGGAGTGCCACACAGTTGGAGGGTCAGTGCTGAGGGAGTGCCGCACTGTCAGAGGATCGTTGCTGAGTGAGAGCCGCATATCAAAGGGTCAGTGCTGAGGGTGTGCCGCACTGTCAGAGGGATAGAGCTGAGGGAGTGGGCACTGTCGGAGAGTCGGTGCTGATGGAGTGCCGCACTGTCGGAGGATCGGTATTGAGGGAGTGCCACACTGTCGGAGGGTCGGTGTTGAGGGAGTGCCG
>NW_025142587.1:0-1261 GCF_004010195.1 Chiloscyllium plagiosum | reverse complement strand
TGAAGTTCTAAATTGGAGAGAGGCCAATTTTGACGATATTAGGCAAGAACTTTCAAAAGCTGATTGGAGGCAAATATTCGCAGGTAAAAGAACGGCTGGAAAATGGGATGCCTTCAGAAATGAGAAAACGAGAATCCAGAGAAAGTATATTCCTGTCAGGGTGAAAGGGAAGGCTGGTAGGTATAGGTAATGCTGGATGACTAAAGAAATTGAGGGTTTGGTTAAGAGAAAGAAGGAAGCATATGTCAGGTATAGACAGGATAGATCGAGTGAATCCTTAGAAGAGTATAAAGGAAGTAGGAATATACTTACGAGGGAAATCAGGAGGGCAAAACGGGGACATGAGATAGCTTTGGCAAATAGAATTAAGGAGAATCCAAAGGATTTTTACAAATACATTAAGGACAAAAGGGTAACTAGGGAGAGAATAAGCCCCCTCAAAGATTAGCAAGGCGGCCTTTGTGAGGAGCTACAGGAGATGGGGGAGATACTAAATGAATATTTTGCATCAGTGTTTACTGTGGAAAAGGACATGGAAGATATAGAATGTGGGGAAATAGATGGTGACAACTTGAAAAATGTTCATATTACAGGGGAGGAAGTGCTGGATGTCTTGATACACATAAAAGTGAACAAATCCTGAGGACCTGATCAGGTGTACCCCAGGACACTGTGGGAAGCTAGGGAAAGTGATTGCTGGGCCCCTTGCTGAGATATTTGTATCATTAATAGTCACAGGTGAGGTACCAAAAGACTGGAGGTTGGCCACTATTTTAGAAGAGTGGTAAGGACAAGCCAGGGAACTATAGACCAGTGAGCCTGACCTCGGTGATGGGCAAATTGTTGGAGCGAATCCTGAGGGACGGGATGTATATGTATTTGGAAAGGCAAGGACTGATTAGGGGTAGTCAACATGGCTTTGTGTGTCAGAAAACATGTCTCACAAACTTGATTGAGTTTTTTGAAGAATTAACAAAGAGGATTGATGAGGGCAGAGCAGTGGACATGATCTACATGGACTTCAGTAAGGTTTTTGACAAGGTGCCCCATGGAGACTGGTTAGCAAGGTTAGATCTCACGGAATACAGGGAGAACTAGCCATTTGGATACAAAACTGGCTGAAAGGTAGAAGTCAGAGGATGGTGGTGGAGGGTTGTTTTTCAGACTGGAGGCCTGTGACCAGTGGGGTGCCACAAAGATTGGTGCTGGGTCGACTACTTTTCATTATTTATATAAATGATTTGGATGTGCGCATAAGTGG
>NW_025142586.1:0-1261 GCF_004010195.1 Chiloscyllium plagiosum | reverse complement strand
ACCAACGAATACCCTTCCACTGACACCCTCCTTCGACTGACTGAACTGGTCCTCACTCTGAGAAAACTTCTCTTTCCAATCCTCCCACTTCCTCCAAACCAAAGGAGTATCCATGGGCACCCGCATGGGCGCATGGGCCCCAGCTATGCCTGCCTCTTCGTTGGATATGTGGAACAGTCCATCTTCCGCAGCTGCACTGGCACCACCACCCACCTTTTCCTCCGCTACATCGATGACTGTATCGGCGCTGCCTCGTGCTCCCACGAGGAAGTTGAACAGTTCATTCACTTTACTAACACCTTCCACCAAGACCTCAAATTTACCAGGACCGTCTCAGACTCGTCCCTCCCCTTCCTAGACCTCTCCATTTCTATCTCGGACGACCGACTCCACATGGACGTTTACTATAAACCGACTGACTCCCATAGCTACCTAGATTACACCTCCTCCCACCCTGCCCCATGTAAAAACGCCATCCCATATTCCCAATTCCTTCGTCTCCGCGGCATCTGCTCCCAGGAGGCCCAATTCCAATACCAAACAACCCAGATGACCGCCTTCTTCAAAGACTGCAATTTCCCCTCAGACGTGGCTGATGATGTTCTCCACCGCATCTCCTCCATTTCCTGCTCCTCCACCCTTGAACCCCACCCCTCCAATCACCACCAGGACAGAACCCTACTGGTCCTCACCGACCACCCCACCAACCTCCAGATACATCGTATAATCTTTCGTCATTTCTGCCACCACCAAACAGACCCCACCACCAAGGATATATTCCCCCCACCACTATCAGCGTTCCGAAAAGTCCACTCCTTCCGCGACTCCCTCGTCAGCTCCACACTCCCCACCAACCCAACCTCCACTCCCAGCAGCTTCCTCTGCAACTGCAAGAAATGCAAAACTTGCGCCCACACCTCCCCCTCATTTCCCTCAGGCCCCAAGGGATCCTTCTACATCCATCACAAATTCACCTGCACGTCCACACACATTATTTAGTGCATCCGGTGCACCCGATGTGGCCTCCTATACTTTCGGGAGACAGGCTGCCTACTTGCAGAACAGTTCAGAGAACACCTCTGGGACACCCGCACCAACCAACCCAACCGCCCCCTGGTTGAACACTTTAACTCCCCCTTGCACTCCGCCAAGGACATGCAGATCCTCAGCCTCCTCCATCGCCAGACCATGGCAACAGGATGCCTTGAGGAAGAGTGCCTCACCTTCTGCCTAGGAACCCTCCAACCACAAGAGATGAATG
>NW_025142585.1:0-1261 GCF_004010195.1 Chiloscyllium plagiosum | reverse complement strand
CTCGCTTCCCCTCTCTCTCCCTCCATTCCCAGTTCAGTGTGTTGTAACTCGCTTCCCCTCTCTCTCCCTCCATTCCCAGTTCAGTGTGTTGTCACTCACTTCCCCTCTCCCTCTCCATTACCAGTTCAGTGTGTTGTCACTCGTTCCCGCTCTCTCTCACTCTCTCTCCATTCCCAGTTCAGTGTGTTATCACTCACTCCCCCTCTCTCTCCATTCCCAGTTCAGTAAGTTGTCACTCGCTCCCTCTCTCTCTCTCCATTTCCAGTTCAGTGTGTTGTCACTCGCTCCCCCTCTCTCTACGTTCCCAGTTCAGTGTGTTGTAACTCGCTTCCCTTCTCTCTCTCTCCATTCCCAGTTCAGTGTGTTGTCACTCGCTCCCCCTCTCTCTCCATTCCCAGTTCAGTGTGTTGTCACTCACTCCCCCTCTCCCTCTCCGTTCCCAGTTCAGTGTGTTGTCACTCGCTCCCTCTCTCCCTCTCCATTACCAGTTCAGTGTGTTGTCACTCCCCCTCTCTCTCCATTCCCAGTTCAGTGTGTTGTCACACGTCCCGCTCTCTCTCTCCATTCCCAGTTCAATGGGTTGTCACTCGCTCTCTCCCTCTCTTTCTCCATTCCCCGTTCAGTGTGTTATCACTCACTCCCACTCTCTCTCTCCATTCCCATTTCAGTGTGTTGTCACTCCCTGTCTCTGTCTCTCTATTCCCAGTTCAGTGGGTTGTCACTCGCTCCCTCCCTCTTTCTCCATTCCCCGTTCAGTGTGTTGTCACTCGCTCTCTCTCTCTCTCTCCATTCCCCATTCAGTGTGTTCTCACTCTCTCCCTCTCTCTCTCTCCATTCCCCGTTCAGTGTGTTCTCACTCTCTCCCTCTCTCTCTCTCCATCCCCAGTTCAGTGTGTTCTCACTCTCTCCCTCTCACTCTCTCCATTCCCAGTTCAGTGTGTTTTCACTCACTCCCCCTCTCTCTCTCCATTCCCCGTTCAGTGTGTTGTCAATTGCTCCCTCTCCGTCTCCATTCCCAGTTCAGTGGGTTGTCACTCACTCACTCTCTCTCTCTCTCCATTCCCCGTTCAGTGTGTTGTCACTCACTCCCTCTCTCTCTCTCCATTCCCAGTTCAGTGTGTTGTCGCTCGTTCCCTCTCTCTCTCTCCATTCCCAGTTCATTGTGTTGTCACTCGCTCCCTCTCTCTCTCTCCATTCCCCGTTCAGTGTGTTATCACTCGCTCCCTCTCTCTCTCTCTCCATTCCCCGTTCAGTGTGTTGT
>NW_025142584.1:0-1261 GCF_004010195.1 Chiloscyllium plagiosum | reverse complement strand
GTAATCTGAGGTAACCTTCTTCGCTGTCCACGAATTTGGTGTCTTCTGCAAACTTACTAACTATACCTGTTATGTTCACATCCAAATCATTTATATAAATGATGAAAAGTACTGGACCCAGCGCCGATTCTTGTGGCACTCCACTGGTCACAGGCCTCCAGAAGCATATGTCAGCCATAGATAGCAGGGACTGAGTGAATGCCAAGAATATAAGGGCAGTAGAAGTATACTCAAGAGGGAAATCAGGAGGGCAAAAAGAGGACCTAAGATAGCTTTGGTAGATAGAGTTAAGGAGAATCCAAAGGGTAACTAGGGAGACTATAGGGCCCCCCAAAGATCAGCAAAGCTGCTTGTGTGTGAAACCACAGGAAATTGAGTGAGATGTTAAATGAGTATTCTGCATCAGTGTTTACTGTCGTGAAGAATATAGAAAGTAGAGAACTTGGAGAAATAAATAGTAATAACTTGAAAAGTGTCCATACTACAGAGGAGGAGGTACTGTATGTCTTAAAACACATAAAGGTAGATAAATCCCCAGGACCTGATCAGGTGTCCCTTAGAAATTTGTGAGAAGCTAGGGTGGTGATTGCTGGGCCCCATGCTGAGATATCTGTATCACAGGTAAGGTACCAGAAGACTGGAGGTTGGCTAATGTAGGGCCACTATTGAAGAAAAGTGGTAAGGAAATGACCAGTGAGTCTGAAATCAGTGGTGGGTAAGTTGTTGGAGGAGATTCTGAGGGGAGGATTTACATGTATTTGGAAAGGTAAGGACTGATTGGGGATAGTCAACATGGTTTTGTGTGTGGGAAATCATGTCACATTAACTTGATTGAGCTTTTTGAAGAAGTAATGAACAAGATTGATGAAGGCAGAGGGTGGACGTGATCTGTATGGACTTCAGTAAGGCATTCGACAAGATTTCGCCTGGTAGACTGTTTAGTAATATTAGATCACATGGAATACAGGGACAACTAGTCTTTTGGATGCAAAATTGGCTTAATGGCAGGAGACAGAGAGTGGTGAGGAGAGTTGCTTTTCAGGCTGAAGGCCTGTGACCAGAGGACTGCCACCGGAATCGGTGCTGAGTCCACTAGTTTTTTCTCATTTATATAAATGATTTGAATGCGAATATATATGGTTAGTAATTTTGCAGTGACAGTGAAGAAGGCTACCTTAGAGTACAATGGGACCTGGAGCAGATGGGCCGATTGGCCAAGGAGAGGCAGATGGAGTTTAATTCAGAAAAATGTGAGGTGCTA
>NW_025142583.1:0-1261 GCF_004010195.1 Chiloscyllium plagiosum | reverse complement strand
AATTTAAAGGGAATAGCTGGGACAATCTACACTCACTCTAAGTATGCCTTTGGGGTAGTACACACCTTTGGGAAGATCTGGAAGGAAATGGGAATGATAAATAGTAGAGGAAAGGGGTTGGTCCACGAGGAACTAGTAGCCATGATCTTGGAGGATTTGTTGCTGCCACAAGAGATTGCTGTAGTACATGTGAAAGGGCACCAGAAAGACGATAAAATAGAGACCCTGGGGAATCAATTGGCAGATGAACAGGCAAAATTGGCCGGGATGGGGAAGGAAGTAATAAACTGCCTGGTAAGGATTCCCCAGATATCCGAAATTACCGAAGTGCCCACGTTTACTGACAAAGAAGAAACTCTTCTTGCGTCTCTGGGGGGTACAAAGGATAGGGAAGGGAAGTGGACCTTACCCGATGGCCGCCAGCTACCAAATTGACCGTTGACGCGGGACATTATTGCCCGTCTACACCAAAGGGGTCACTGGGGCGCCCAGGCACTGTGTGATGCCTTCCTGCGCCGATATGCTCACCCTGGTCTGTACACGGTAGCCAAGCAGGTCACAGGAGATTGCATAACATGTCGAAAGATTAACAAAAGGGGGCTGCGGCAGCATGCAAGACAAGGGGGTAGGAGTCCGGCCTATAGGCCGTTTGATTATGTCCAGGTAGATTACACTGAGCTCCCCCCCCATAGGTCGCCTGAAGTATCTATTAGTAATAGTAGATCACCTGACAGGATGGGTGGAAGCTTTCCCCACTGCCATGGCAACAGCAACTCAGGTTAGCAAAATTCTACTTGAACAAATCATCCCACGATTTGGGCTACCCCGCGCTATTGACTCTGACCAGGGGAGCCACTTCACCTCGACCGTCCTCCAGAATGTAGTGCAAGCAATGGGGATTGACTGGGATTTGCACACCCCCTGGCATCCCCCTCCTCGGGCAAGGTCGAAAGAATGAACCAGACCATCAAAAAGCAGCTAACCAAACTCACTAGTGAAATCGGCCTGCCTTGGACCAAATGCCTACCCCTTGCCCTATTGCAAATTCGCACCCAGCCAAGGCGGGATTTGGGCGTCTCCCCTTTCGAAATGCTGTTTGGCCTCCCGTTCCATGGGCCGAAGGGGAACCTCCTGTATTCGAGTCTCGGGATATGTTTGTGCACAAATATGTGGTGGCTCTGGGGTCTGCTCTATCTCGTTTACGCCAACAGGTACTTTTGGCACAGATGCCGCCCCTCGAGTTTGCAGTGCACACCGTCAA
>NW_025142582.1:0-1261 GCF_004010195.1 Chiloscyllium plagiosum | reverse complement strand
ATTCACACAGTCGGGGAAATGCTGCTTTTAATGAATTGCTATGACTCTAGCTGGAGTCACTATTATTTAATCGTACCAGCAACATCGACCGCCTGTGTTCATTCTGTGAAACCATCAAGGAGCTATGAACATAAAGCAGATTTTACTGAAACTTGTTTGTTCAACTGGGTTCCAGGCTCCGAATAAATTCATCAGTGGAACTATCTGGGGACTGAAGATGGGAGCCTCTCCAGTGACGTATTGAGCTGTCAGGCTCACAATGATGGAAAACAGACTGAACCGAAAATGAGAACCATTTATGCCTCAGATTCTAATGTACTCCGTCAATTGAAGTTAACACACAATTGCGGATGCCAATCGAGATCATACCTGATTCCCATGCTCCCATCAGGCTGTATATTAGCCTGTCGGCCTTCGACCAATCTTATTACATCAGGTTTACCAGAGTTACTACGTGCACTGGCCAGACATGTGTTTTATTGCAGTATACATTACTTGTGATCGTGTTTCAGTGCGAACATTTCGAGACCTGTTCAGCTGATGTAATTTCCCCATCTATGAATTTGATAGCATCAAAATACAGTCTGATGTTGTCCATATTAGAAATATTGCTGTACTGTAGGTTATATATTTCAGTGGCTGGCGTGGAGCCTTGTCATCCATCGTTCTTGATTTCAAATCTTACAATGGCTTTTGCGGACTTGCATGTGCTGGTAACTTCAACAAACTACAAAGTAATTGACATTTCATGCTGCAGTTGTCTTCACGTTATTCGATTTCTTTCAGAGGTCAGCGTGTATCTCTTCTGTGTTTTGAAATTCATGTACCTGTCTGTGGTTACAGAAACTTGAGGACCACCATACAGACGACCAAGAAGCAATGATGTGAGGGATGTTCTACTTTGGCAGGACAAAAAGGGGTTAGGTACCGAATGATTGGGGAGTATCTGAATTCGTTCTCTCTTTAACAAGAACATGCTTTTTATTATGGTGGTTGCCTTCTGTATGGAGCCTGAAAATACGACAGAGTGGTGAATGGGATCTGTCTACTCGAGGGAGTTCAGTATCAATTCTGAAGAAAAATCGTTGGAGCCGCAGTGCTGAATCTGGGCTGATGGGCTGTTTCTGTATTTTAATATGACGTGAAAACCATTCTTTTGCAGAAACCTCTCTCGGATTAACATTCACTTAAATGAAAAGAAAACGTAGAAGGCAATGTCATCGGGGAAAAAAGGGCAAGCTTTTCCTGCAGCTACCCTTGT
>NW_025142581.1:0-1261 GCF_004010195.1 Chiloscyllium plagiosum | reverse complement strand
GCCTGTACTGCGCTGTAATGTCCTATGTTCTATGTACCAGTAAACCTAACTATTTACATGTAACAAAAATTAAATAAACCTGTGGTAAAATGTAATCCCATTAATCCCAGAATTGCTCCTTCACTGTACGCACCACCACTCACACTTCACTATCACATCTCTTAGGCTGAGTTTAACTGTGGCCTGAGAATCTGACAGCGCCTCCCTAAAACCTTCTTACAAATGAGTTTAGATATTCTCAGCTTCAAATAATCTCTTTTCTTGGGGGGGGAGGGGGAGTAAACCAAACAATTCTGGACGAGGGTTTTAAAACTAAACTCCTTACACTGAGGTTACCTTTCTCCTGCTTGTCCTAAAATGAGCTGCCATTGTCAGAACCAATGGTTTTACACATTTAACTTTAGCCATAAATTCTGAAAATTGAAACAAACTCTGAAAATTGAAATAAAAAAAAGTTTTTCCAAGCCATGAGAATTTCCCTGATACCTCTACCCCACCAAAACAAATCCAGAATCTCTGATGTGAAAGCCTAATCACTAAATTATTTACTTTTTTTCATTCATAATTTCTTCCAAAGTAAATAAGCCCCCAGTACAAGCCAGGACATCTGTCAAATACCATGCTGTAACAGAAATCACCATGGTGACAGTAATTCTCGTGAGCTAATCATTAAACCCCCTCATATACACATTGAGTCCATATGCTATTGACTTAAAATTCAAAAGTCCAAAATTAACTGTCACTGAATTACATAAAAACACACTGACTTTAATGACTGCAGACAGGGAATATAAGGATGTTTCAGGGAGGATGGGAATGTCAAATTCAAAACACAAAAATAAGACCAGAAAAAATAAGAGCAGGAATTAGCCATTCTGCTGCTCGAGCCTGCACTGCCATTCAACAGGATCACGGCTGATTCGACATTCCTCATGTCCACTTTCCTGCCCTTTTTCCTGAACCTTTGACTCATCCACAGATCAAGAATCCATCCAGACAAGGACTCTATCCACACAGCTCTCTCTGGCAAGGAGTTCAAAGGCTCACAACTTTCTCAGTTATAAATTTCCATTCCTTTATTCTGAGACTGTGCTCTCTCATCCTAGATTCTCCCATATGAGGAAACATTCTCTCAGCATTTACCTTGTCAAGTCCCGTAAGAATCCTGTATGTTTCAATGAGATCACCTCTCATTCTTCTAAACTCAAGTGAGTAGAGGCCCAACCTGTTACCTTTTGCTCATAAGACAATCCCTCCATAA